>NC_138741.1:36149879-36319879 GCF_965113295.1 Leuciscus leuciscus
TATCGAAGGGACATATAGGACCTCAAAAATCATAGGTTGCTCTAGAGTCTATAGAAATAATACATAAAACACCAAACTCCATGTCAGCATATTGTAGCCTATGGCTTGCGATCTCTCAAGTGTCGTACATTAGAAGCGAAGCATCGCAGCAGCACTAATTGTGTTCCCAGCAACATATTTCTGCATCAAATGTCAGCGAGTGGTGCAAAAGCTTATTAAAGTGGGATTTGAGTGTGCCGTACGGACTCTTATTCTGGCTGTACTGAAGACGAAGCGGTTTGACCAATCAGATGAAAGGGCCGTTTCAGCTCCGCCCACATGTGCGAACTAAATATCAAAGCCATAAACTGATTTGTAAACAACAAACGAAAAATTAGAAATCGAGCCGAAATCTCATTTTCCGTTTATTAAACTAAACGAATAAACGATCCGTCTTTTCATTTCTAGTTATTCCATTCCAAATGAAATGATCAGATGATACACGGACCATTAAGAATATATTAAACCAAAAACTTTCAAAGGATGTTAATTAAAACAACCACAGAAGGGCATAAATTCTGTAGAATTTTAATTTTACTTTACCGAATTATCCATTTGTTTTCTGACAGGAAACACATGGAACGAATCACCGCTCCACATTTTGATTGACAGCCGTCACAACCTTCTAGTGACCGTGTTTACTCCTTTCTTTTCAACCATTGGATAGGATTTAGAAAACGGCTGTTGTATTTGTACTTCTGATGAAGCGCTGTTAAATATAGGGGGAAAACTACGCCGGAAAAATAATAAATAAAATGCTTTCTTAAAAAGGCAAAATAACGCATGCACGTTTTCTAAATATGATAATTAAAAACCAACAGACTGATGAAAAAGCGGGACATTTTCTCAATATGCGACGTGCGGGACAAGGGGTGAAAATGCTGTGCGGTGCAACGCAAAGCGGGACGCGTGGTCACCCTAACATAAACGTTAAAATACGTCTAAAAATATTACAATATTTTTCGGTCTTAAGCCCTGGTTCAAATGTTTACCTCATTGCCTTGTCTGAATAAGACATTTCTCCTAAACAATAATAAGCGTAAAAAATGACGCTGCTTAACTGCAGGTTAACTTACCATATGCAGTGAAAAACGATTTAACAAGACGTAATTTACTGTAAAAAACTGATTCTGGTGTCTTATTTTGCATTGCATGTTGTTTAGTTAATGTTTAGTGCATGATTTCAGTGGTATGTCTTCTACTCTGATGGGTTTAGGGTTTGTGTGTGGGATACTGTCTACTGTATGTGTTTATTAGCTCATGGAAAGATATTACTCATATGTCATCTTCAATATAAAGTAGAGATCTGTCTTCGGGATCTCTGGAATGTTTTATTTTAATGTTTTGTTTTATGTTTAGTTTAATGTTTATTTAAGGTTTATTTATAAAAAGGAGCAAGTCTTGAGCTGAGACTCGGGGTGAGGATACAGTGTCATTGCAGGGAGTCTTCAGGATCCTCTGATCCCGCTTTGTGCTTCTTTTAATCTTACAGTTCAAAATACAATCCGGCCTCTACTTCATAAATGCCAGAGGAGAACTGGCCCCCGACTGAGCCTGGGTTCTCCATTAGGTCCATTAGGTCACTTGATGGAGTTTTTCGGTTCCTTGCCACTGTTGCCTTTGGCTTGCTCAGTTGGGGATATTTTGGGGATATTTAATTTAATTTTATCAATCAATAAATTCCACTTGAAACAAACTTTGTTGTATTATTTTAATTTAATACTGTGAAGCTGCTTTGATAGAATCTGTATTGTGAAAAGCGCTATACAAATATACTTGACTTGACTTCTTGTGTTGAAAGAGAGATAAAGTAGACAAAAACAGGAGAAATTATACAGTAGCAGTATATAACACAGTTGTTGTATTTAATATGATTCCCCATTTAGCCTATATGATTTATGTTTTGAAACTGCTTGCCTTTTTTAAACTTGAAGAAGGAGATCTTGTACTTCTAAAAGACAATCAGAGCCCTCGTAACAAGTGGCCTATGGCTCTTGTGTCCCAAGTATTTAAAGCACTGATGGGAGAGTACGCAAGGTTCAGTTGAAAGTTACTAAAAATGGATCTGGAAAGGAAGTAAAGGATCTCAGACCAATTACAGAGGTTGTTCTTCTGTTCCCTAAGGAAAATTAAGACTTAAATGAGACATCCTTAGGATGTCTGGCGGGGAGTGTTCTGCTTCTAGTTTAAATGTCACTCAACAATGTATGGTTTTGTATAGTTGTTTTAGTTATGGCGCCCCCTGTGGGAAATATAAGTGATTCAACTTATAAATTATAACTATTAACAAACAATACAAAAAATATTAAGTTGAACATATTTGTCAGTGAAATCATTCTTAATTTATCTGTAATATAAATATGATACTAAAATTGTTATTTATACAGAGATACTGTCATTCAGTTTTTTGAAGAATTTGCATTAAACTGAATGACAAAAACTTCTACTTCAGCTTATATTGACGGCCATCAACTGGCCACCTATATTAAACAATGAGCTTGACCAGCAAAGTTAATCACAATTATTCACAACATCTACTTATTTTTCAAAAAATCTAACAATATAGGCTAAGTGTGTTGTGGCATTTCACTGAATGACATGCGTTTGTTACTCAGGTACACCCAAAAAGGGTCAAATTTGACAAGCTATAATAAATGATCTGGGGGTATTTTGAGCTGAAATGTCACAGACACATTCTGGGGACACCATCGATTTATATTACATCTTGTGAAAATGGGCATAATATGTCACCTTTAAAGTAGACTTTACTTTTGTAAATTTTATTTGATGCTGTAGACTTGGAATTAAGCCTTTTCCCCGTTATTATTTGATTCACGGGACTGGACACCAGTTATCTTGCTAAGAAAAATATTTATTCTTATATGTCAGGAGAGAAACTCTGAGAAGATGTTATATTCATGCCAGGTCTATGCGTTTGCGTGTTTCTCTGCCGTAGTTCAGTAAGATTGAGTTTAAATACACAACTGAACGACTTTCCACTTCCTTGTCAGGGAGAAAAAACATATTGTTTAAAGATAGAACGTATATGCTAATGCTTACACATGATACAATCCCCTTTCCACATTAAGAAACTATTTCTCAGTGTATATTAGTGGTATACAAATGCTACATTTGCATCAGTCGAAACATTCAAGAGCAAAACCAAGTGTACACATCTGAAGTATCATCATCACTGGAACTCTCTGCTAAGTGAACATTGCATTTTACTCGTACCTTTAAGCAGAATACATAATCCTCCCAGCTACCCTCCTTGTGTCTAAAATATGTTCCTTAAACACTTGTGTCCATGCAATCTATAGTCTAACTCGTGCATTTTACACTTGATAATACAACTGATTATGAATATTAATAAAGAATAATACAGATACATAATATTAAATAATGAAATTTTATTCAAAGATGAAATTTTAGTCTTCAGATGCAGACACAAAATGGTGACATATCGTCTTTGACCCATATTGTTATTTATACAGTATATACAGATTGGTCATAAATAAGGCGCTATATAAATACATTTAAATTTAATTTAATTTAAAAGAAGCAAATGTGTCTGTGATGACTTGATGACTTCTTTCCAGTCTTGCAGTCTCTCATGTTCTTGCTCAGACGTGGACAGGCTCTGAGTTTCTGTCAGGTTGGTGTTGGACTTCAGGCTTCGGGTCAAGTCTCGAGCTCAGAGCTCTCAGCAAGTATGTTATTTCCTATCCAATACAAAGATGATATGAACAAGTCATTTCATTTATTATACAGGAAAATTGAAAAGCAACAATTTAGTTACAATAAACGGGCCTGACTCAGTTTAAAAACTGGTTTACAGCAGGTTCCTGTTCTGCAGCAACATAAAACAATGATCACAGTTTCAGCACATTTATACAGGACATTATTATTGACTAGACCGATACAAACAAATAAAACATTAAATACGAAAAAACAATACATGAACAATTAGTGTGTGCAAGTATGACTATCGAGAAGAAACAGTTTATATGACTTTTTGAAATATGTGATGGATGATAATGTTCGAATGTGATCGGGAATGTCATTCCAAATTTTAGCATAAATATAGAAAAAGGATTTCTGGCCGTAGTTGTTTTTGTATGGGGGAACTGGAATGAGTGCCTGTGAGACTGACCTAGTGAAACGTAGTGGTCTCACATTGTGTGTTGGCAGAAGAACTGTAAGTGCTGGTGAAGAGCTATTTTGAATCTGAAAATAAAATGCAATAGCACGACTGTTTACGTAGTTCTGGTAAGTCAAAGCATTTGTGCGTGTGAGCGACTGCAATGATGAGAACACTTTGGAAGGTTACTGTGGATCTTAAGTGCTCGGTAGTATAGTCGTGCTATTGGTTCAGTAATGTCTTTAGTGGTTAGCGACCAGATTGGAAGACAGTAGGACATTGTTGAGAACACAATGGCATGTAGGGAGGTTTCAGAGACCGAAAAGGAAAGATATGATCTAATCTTGTTAAACACATAGAGTTTCTGATTCAACTTTTTTGTTCATTTAAAAATGTGTTCCCGATATGTAAGGTGTGAATCAAGTTGCACACCAAGGTAGTTGTAGGTCTTTGTGACGAAAAGATCTTGATTTGCAAAAGTAATAAAATCAGTAAAAGAAAGACTTTTTCTGGGTGAATGAAAATACATACATTCAGTTTTCTTTACATTGATGGTCAGATGGTTCTCTTTCAACCAATCATGTAAGAGGTGAACTTGAAGATCAGATGATAGTTTGGAATTTATGACATTAGGATTTGCATCAGAGAGAAAAATCACAGTATCATCAGCGTACAGTAAGCATTTTGAGTGTTTACACACTCGAGGGAAATCATTGATGTATAAAAGAAAAAGTATAAGGGTCCAAGAACGCTGCCTTGTGGAACACCCATGTCACAAACTAAAGGTTGGGATATGGCATGATTAATTTTGACTGTCTGCAACCTGTTCGTCAAATAAGAAGAGAGCATTTCTATCACAGATGGAGACAGTTCAAATGAGTGAAGTTTGTTTAGCAAGATCTGGTGGTTCACTGTGTCGAAGGCTTTACGGAAATCAATAAAAATAGCTCCAGTAATGTGACCTTTGTTAAGAGCGTCACGTAAAAAGTAATAACGCCGACATGGTTGATCTCTTAGCACGAAAACCGTGTTGACAGTCACTGAGCCAGTTATTAGTTTCAAGGTAAAACCTTAGCTGGTTATGCAAGACTTTTTCCAACAACTTAGACATTGCTGGAAGTATTGCAATAGGTCTGTAATTTGAAACTGTCATGATTCTGCCCTCGTGTCCTTGATTTTCTCTAGTCTTGAGGCAGGATCATGACAGACCCGTGTTTTGTGTGCAAGCACATGGTCTATTGTTTGGGCCATGTGCTTGTGTTGTCTCGTTACTTAACCCCGCCCCCTTGTTATCCTCGTTTTGTCATTATTGCTTTACCTGTGTCACCTGTTATGTTATCATTAGTCTCCCTATTTAATCCCCTTGTGTTTGCTGTCCTGTGCCGGTTCATTATCTTACCTTGTGAGTATCCTGTCAAGAGTATTGTCTAGAGAAAGTTCTGAGTCTGTATTTGCTGTTGGTTTATTGTCTAGTTATCTGTCAAGTCTTAGTTTAGTCACTCCTTGTCCTGTCCATGTTTTGCCCCCTCGTGGGTTTTGTTTTCCCTGTTTTTTGTCCATAAATTAGGGATGGGGAAATGAAGCCTCATGAATCACTGAGGCTTTCTCCTGACTGTTCTGGGAAAAGATTCAAAGCTTCGAGAACTGGTCGAGAACAGCGCCATCTGGTGGTTATTTAAAATAAAGCAGCCAGAAGCCTGCGTTAGAAGCTCTGGCAGATCAAGCAACCACAACACACTCCATAGTTTCAATGTTATGTGTACAAATAAAAGCCTTACATGTTTGTGTTTGATTTGTTCATTAAATAAATTATTTTACCCATTAAAGTGTGACAATTAAAATATAAAATGAGCTTATATGATACACACACACACACACACAGACAGACACACAGACAGACACACACACAGACGCACGCACACGCGCACGCGCACGCGCACGCGCACGCGCACGCGCACACGCACACGCACACACACACACACACACACACACACACACACACACACACACACACACACACACACACACACACACACACACACACACACACACACACACACACACACACACACACACACACACACACACACACACACACAAAATTACCTAAAATCACCAAAAAGTGCAAAGATTTTACAAAAACAAAAAGACACAACAACAAAAAATAATAGCCTAAGTAGCGAATAATAAATGTTGCTTATTTAAATGTAATATATTGATTAACTTTCAAAGTACAGCACTCTCCTCACAAACACATCAACCAGACTGAGGCAACAATGACTCGTTAAATAAGATCTGGAGTTCGAGCCTTCTGACACCCAAAGCGAAACGCGCACGTGACTGGAGAGAAAGTGAGGCTTCGTTTGTCATCGATCACGTGACTCTAGTAAACCGATACACGCCCCGATACGGGGCTTCACTACAAATTGTTTCGCTTGTGTGATATGCGCATCGAAGCTTCAGTGTCATATGTAACATCACTACCATAAATAAACTGTGTGTCAAGCATCATGTCTGCGCTTGGGTTCATCCTCAAATTCATGACAGAAACAAGGGTGTGATCATCAGATTTAAAGTTGGAGTAATTTACAGTTTACAGTTAGTTAATCATGTATCAATTTAGGGCACAACATATCGCCGGCGTCGCGTCGTCTCTTCCCAGGCGTGGCGTCGTCTCTTCCCAGGCGTCGCGTCGTCTCTTCCCAGGCGTCGGGTCGTCTCTTCCCAGGCGTCGGGTCGTCTCTTCCCAGGCGTCGCGTCGTCTCTTCCCAGGCGTCGGGTCGTCTCTTCCCAGGCGTCGCGTCGTCTCTTCCCAGGCGTCGCGTCGTCTCTTCCCAGGCGTCGGGTCGTCTCTTCACAGGCGTTGCGTCGTCTCTTCCCAGGCGTTGCGTCGTCTCTTCCCAGGCGTTGCGTCGTCTCTTCCCAGGCGTCGCATCGTCTCTTCCCAGGCGTCGCGTCGTCTCTCTTCTCAGGCGTCGCGTCGTCTCTTCCCAGGCGTCGCGTCGTCTCTCTTCCCAGGCGTCGCGTCGTCTCTTCCCAGGCTTCGGGTCGTCTCTTCCCAGGCGTCGCGTCGTCTCTTCAACTGTAGAATAAAAGGTAAGTATTATGTGAATGCTTGGCTAAAGAGATGTGTCTTTAATCTAGTTTTAAACTGGGACAGCGAGTCTGAGCCTCAAACAATATCAGGAAGGCCATTCCAGAGTTTAGGAGCTAAATGTGAAAATGGAGCTGCATGTTTTGCCAATTCTTGTTGGATCCTTAATTAATTGATACAGTCCGAGTTTCATTACAATAGCTTTTAAAGATTTTGATGACCTATCATTCCAGTCAAGGTTGATATCGCCCAGAATTACAAGCTCCTTTGATGTAACAGATTTAATTATGTCAGAAAGCTGAGATAGATAAGAACTTTCACTGACATTAGGGGGTTTGTAGGTGACAATAATGGTAATTGCATGTTGAGGTGTAAAATGTACGATCAGTTTTAATGTTTCGGTTTCAAACTTTGATATTAAGTGTGTATATTTCCGACTCACATAGAAGGCCACTCCGCCGCCGGTCTTGCTAATGCGGTCTTTACCATACAATTCATAAAAGAATCCGGAATATTAGGAGTTAACCATGATTCAGAGATTGCCATTACATGTGCTTTCGACTGCGCAAGCAAGATTTTAAATTCGTCTAGTTTGGGAACAAGGCTTCGGGTGTTTAAATGGCAAATTTTAAAGCCTCTGGTGCTACCGAGTTGACTTAAATTAGTTGGACTATTCTTCTTTGTACTTTAACTGTTTTGACTAAAGGACTAGAAGAAGATACTTCAGAGGGTGAGATCGGAAAAAATGGGGGAGTAAAGATAATCGGGGTTGGAAATCTAGAATGGAGGAAATATTCGCGAGTTATCGGTAAAAACATGCGCTGTGGTTGCGGTACAGCGGTAAGAAATCTGCTATAGTTTGCAAATGCATATAGTCCCCACAAATGCAATATGCCTAAAGTTGTCAAAAAAGTATTTGAGTCCGGCCCGGGATTTAGCTCAACATTTCCAATAAACAGGAGAATAGTTATTAAAAGTCTTGATGCACTTAAAACGTATTTAGACTTATTTTCATTTTCATCAGAGTCATTTGCTTTAACATCAGTTACCCACCGGTGAAAAATAATAGTTTGGATGGAGAAAGACAATGGCTGATGAGAAGCTGGTTGGCAAGAGTTTTTAAACACAAACCTCTTGTCAGAGCATTGTAGGTTGCTAACCGGTGAACTAGTCCGCTGACGGCCGGGTACGTGGTAGTCGGACACACCCGCGCAGAGCAGCCGCCTGTGAGCTGTGATTTCCTATCCAATACAAAGATGATATGAACAAGTCAACTCATGAATGATTTTTTAGAGCTAGAACAGAATTGAATTCTGCTTGGTTCACTGATTCTGTTATTCTCCTGTTTACTACAGTGAAGCCGCTTTAAAACAATCTGTATAGTATCAAGCGCTATATAAATGAAGGTGACTTGACTATAACGAGAACATTACAATGAACACACATTTGAAAATCTCACTACAAATAATCCAGAATTTAAGACAAAAGATAATAATCCTTCTCTGCCTGTTACACTTCCTCACACCTGAAACTGATGGTGTGAATCTCCTGAACTTCTCCAATCTACTGTAGACCATTACTAATCCATTTATGTTGTAACATCTGCTCTAACGTCGGGCGTTTAGTCGGATCCCTGGCTAGACACTGGCTAATCAGATCCCTGCATTCTGTACAATAAGGAGAGAGCTGGTTAGTCATGACCATGTGACCTGGCATTTTTGAAAACAGCATCTAAAACATGATTAATATACTGTAAAATGTTCCTTATCTTTAAGTTTAGTTTAAAAGTGAAGTATGTCGTTTCTGCGACACTAGTGGCAGCGAGTGGAATAAATGACCAAATAAAGCATATTTTATAATATAGCATATTTTTTCATATAAAACATCTTACATACTTCACCTTTAACTGTTTCTGTACAAAGCCTTTGCTTTATGTGTGTGTTTATCAATGTTATCAATATTATTCACTCACTTTTGGATAAGTTGGGTTTCAGAAATGTAACTTTGGCTTGTGTGATTTCCGTTCTATTGTGAAAAGGAGAACATCCGTTCACCATCTGGTACAGCAACACTCCTAGAGACCAGACATTTGCTGGGATGGCGTGGAATCGAGGCTCTGTCAAGACTTCAGGTGGGCAGTAATCCGGAACTCCTGGAAGAAAGACATTTGCACATTGTTGAGCTTTTTTTTTTAAAGCATCAAATAATTAGTAAGTCACTACATTCAGGTTTCCACACTCCCAGAATGCTCACCAATGTATATGTCGCTGTCGTAGCCATCGCTACTAAACAGCTGACCGCAGCCAAAGTCTATCAGCTTGAGCTGTACCGGGGGTTTCTTCAACAGGAAATTCTGAGCATGAATGTCATTATGGAAAACGCCACGATGGATGCAGTGTTGCACTGCCAGTGTGGTGGTTACAAAAGTAGATACGTAATTGTAAATCATTAAGTAGATAAATAGTAGTAAATATGTTATATGTAAGATATATGGATGACAAGAGAATTTATTCCTTAAATGTGTTTATTTCGTTGATTAATGTTCCCTGCTCAATCGTTTGATTATTTGATTGCATTTACTTTGGGAGGTGTTCGCCTGCTTGAGGAGGGGGCGCGCGCGCGCTGCTCAAACAATACAGACTCTGATAAGTGAAGCAGCAGCAGCTCCGTGTCCTGTATTAATATATACATATATCTCCCCTCATCAGGTATGAATTACATAAAAGCAATGAGAGTATGTTTTTTGACATGTAAGAGTTTAAGAAATGTTAACTACATTGTTTAAAGTGTTTAAGTTTACTGTTATTATGGACATGTAAAAGTTCGCTTCAAGTCACGTCTGTGTGCTGCGTCATGCGTGCTAGTTACACATTTCCATGCTAGTGATGGAGCGGTCTCAGAGAAAATACGCAATATTAGAGTAAAGTCCACAAATAACATGTGTTTTGGTGAAATAATACAATGAGTAAGTTGTAAGTGCCAAATAACTGTGAAAATGAGTGTCTGTACTAAAAAGTGTATCAGAAAGAATAATTCTGGCAAACATGAACACATTTTTAGGATTTATTCACATGGAAAATGTCATAAATGTTATCAGTGAATATCTCATAGTACATAATGCTTAATCTGTAGACACAGCAGTAAAGGGAAAATACTGTATGTGATGAGGTTCAGTCCACTCAGGGTAAGGAAGGAAGAAGACAGGGGTCGGCTTGAGCTGGGACTCTTGTTTTATTTACGTTTCTTCGAGACAAACAAAAGGTGCGCACAAAGCGCGTTCACCGTGCACATGCACAGCAACAACCAACACAATAACTCAGAATTCTCGTGGTGATTCTTTCAGTTCACAGCAGCACACAAGGTCCCAGCCCGTCTCTCTCCCTCTCTCTCTGCCGTGCTCCGGCTTATATCCGGTCTCTCCACGCCAATTACTGAAATCAGACACAGGTGTTTATCATCTGCACTTGACCTACTTACGTTCCGCTCTGCTCCGTCCTCTCTCTCCCGCTACAGACTCCGCAAAACCACGCCCCCCTCGCCACATACCCCCACCGCCCGACTCAGGCCGGGGAGCCATCCGGTCTGCAGCCTCCCCCCCCCTCCTCCTGGAGAGAAAGTCAGCCACAGCCATCTGTACACCCGGCCTGTGGATCACCTGAAATTTAAAAGGTTGTTAAGCTAGATACCAACGGGTGATCCGCGCGTTGGTATCTTTCATGCGGTGGAGCCACTGCAGGGGAGCGTGGTCCGAACAGAGGGTGAACTCCCGCCCCAGGAGGTAATAGCGGAGGGTGAGAACAGCCCATCTGATTGCCAGACATTCTTTCTCTATGGTGCTGTACATCGTCTCTCTCTTAGAGAGCTTACGACTGATGTACAGCACCGGCCGCTCCTCACCCTCCACCTCCTGGGACTGGACAGCGCCCAACCCCCTGTCCGACGCGTCTGTCTGTAGGATAAAGGGGAGAGAAAAGTCAGGAGCATTTAGGAGCGGACCACCACACAGAGCAGCCTTTATCTGGGTGAAAGCCTGCTGACACTGCTCCGTCCACTGGACCCTATCTGGTGCTTCCTTTTTAGTTAAATCAGTCAGCGGGCTGGCAGTGTCCGAAAAATTAGGTACAAACCTTCTATAATAACCTGCCAGCCCCAGGAACTGTCTAACCTCCTTTTTGGTCTTGGGTCTTGGACAAGTCGCAACTGCTGCCGTCTTGTCAATTTGTGGACGCACCTGACCATGACCCAAGTGGAAACCCAGATATCTTACTTCCACTCGCCCAATTGCGCACTTTTTCGGATTGGCCGTGAGCCCAGCCCTTCTCAGCGTCTTCAGGACAGCTCGCAAATGCTGCATATGTCGCTGCCAATCACCACTATAGATGATGATATCATCCAGGTATGCAGCGGCACATGCAGCATGCGGCCGGAGAATTCTGTCCATCAGACGCTGAAAGGTAGCCGGAGCCCCGAACAAACCGAAAGGAAGAGTAACAAATTGGTGTAATCCAAACGGCGTTGTGAAAGCTGTTTTTTCTTTGGTCATGGGAGACAAGGGGATCTGCCAATAACCCTTAGTTAAGTCCAGTGTCGAATAAAATCGAGCAGTACCTAGTCGATCAAGCAATTTGTCAACCCTAGGCATTGGATATGCGTCGAATTTCGACACAGCATTCACCTTTCTGTAATCCACACAGAACCGTACTGAGCCGTCTGTTTTAGGAACTAAAACTATCGGGCTCGCCCAGTCACTGTTGGATTCTTCTATTACTCCCATTTCTAGCATCGCTTCTAATTCACTTTGAACCACTTTTTTCTTATGTTCTGGTAATCTATACGGCCGGCTGCGAACAACCACACCCGGCTCAGTCTCAACATGGTGCTGAATGAGGTTCGTTCGACCAGGTAGGGGTGAAAACACATCAGCAAAATCTGCCTGTATTGATTTTATATCAGTGAGCTGCGAGGGTGAGAGGTGGTCTCCTCCAGGGGCCAGAGCGAGAGATTGGGACTTTGAACTCACTTCTGGACCGAGATCCTCCTCCCCACTCACTACCGTCGCCAGCATCACTGATTCTGCCTCAGACCATTTTTTTAGCAGGTTGAGGTGATATATTTGATGTGCTCCGCCCCTATCCGTTCGAACTACCTCATAGTTGAGATCCCCAACTCGCCGTGTGACCTCAAAGGGTCCTTGCCACTTCGCGAGTAATTTTGAACTAGAAGTAGGGAATAATACAAGCACTTTATCTCCCGGTGCAAATTGACGTAGTCTAGACCCCCTGTTGTACAACCGACTCTGCTTGTCTTGCGCCTGTAACAAATTCTCCATTGATAGCCGCCCCAAGGTGTGGAGTTTTGTTCTCAGGTCCATGACATATTGAATTTCATTTTTGCTATCAGAAGGTCCGTCCTCCCAAGTTTCTCTAAGAACATCTAACACCCCACGGGGCTGACGTCCATAGAGAAGCTCGAAGGGGGAAAACCCCGTGGAGGCTTGCGGGACCTCCCGTACAGCGAACAAGAGGGGTTCTAGCCACTTATCCCAATTTTTGGCGTCTTCATGTACGAACTTACGAATCATGGATTTTAACGTGCGGTTAAACCGTTCGACCAGCCCGTCTGTTTGTGGGTGATAGACACTGGTTCGAATCGATTTAATGCCCAACAACTCGTAGAGCTCGCGAATAGTACGTGACATAAACGCCGTGCCCTGATCGGTGAGGATTTCTTTCGGAATCCCCACCCGGGAGATTAATTGAAACAGTGCGCTCGCCACACTTTTGGCGGAAATAGTGCGGAGCGGCACTGCTTCAGGATATCGCGTTGCATAGTCCACCAGAACTAATGCAAAGCGCAGATGGGAGTTTTACTTACTCAAACATGTTCTGAGGGCAGAAAGGAAAATTATTGGTTTACAGCTTCAACCAATGAAACTGAAGCAAGGGCGGGGTTTAGACGTTTGATTTTGAGGTGCGTTGCGGTGCGGAGGGATTCTTGAGGAATAGTCGGAATAAAAGACAGATGTTCGTGGGAGAACGCATTTATTGCAAGGTAAGTGAATTTACTACTATATTTTGTTACAATTCAACATCCTCTAACGTTTACTAAGATAATAAGTGAACATTTAAAAATGCTCAGAACTAATAATCATCGTCTAAATATCGTACTGTATGCATTTTGATTTGACTGTTTCATCAGTCGACCAAAACAAAGCTGCTTATGGGTTAACTGGTGTAAAACATGCTTTTCCAATGCTACCTCGCTGTCTGTTAAATTGATATGCGAGAACAGAACTCGTTCAAATTTTCCGCGATATTTCAACGGTCAAAATGATACATCTCCCGCCTTAGCGCTGCTCTCAGGGCAGGAGTACTCAATAGATTCAAATCACTTTTATTTTTAGTGTATTACGCGCTGCTCTCAGGGCAGGAGTACTCAATAGATTCAAATCACTTTTATTTTTAGTGTAATACGCGCTGCTCTCAGGGCAGGAGTACTCAATAGATTCAAATCGCTTTTATTTTTAGTGTATTACGCGCTGCTCTCAGGGCAGGAGTACTCAATAGATTCAAATCGCTGTTATTTTTAGTGTATTACGCGCTGCTCTCAGGGCAGGAGTATAGATTCAAATCGCTTTTATTTTTGTGTATTACGCGCTGCTCTCAGGGAAGGAGTAACGTTACTCAATAGATTCAAATCACTTTTATTTTTAGTGTATTACGCGCTGCTCTCAGGGCAGGAGTACTCAATAGATTCAAATCACTTTTATTTTTAGTGTATTACGCTCTGCTCTCAGGGCAGGAGTACTCAATAGATTCAAATCACTTTTATTTTTAGTGTATTACGCGCTGCTCTCGAGACAGGAGTACTTAATAGATTCAAATCGCTTTTAGTTTTAGTGTATTACGCGCTGCTCTCAGGGCAGGAGTACTCAATAGATTCAAATCACTTTTATTTTTAGTGTATTACGAGCTGCTCTCAAGACAGGACTACTCTAGATTCAAATCGCTTTTATTTTTGTGCATTACGCGCTGCTCTCAGGGCAGGAGTACTCAATAGATTCAAATCGCAGTTATTTTTAGTGTATTACGCGCTGCTCTCAGGGCAGGAGTACTCAATAGATTCAAATCGCTGTTATTTTTAGTGTATTACGCGCTGCTCTCAGGGCAGGAGTACTCAATAGATTCAAATCGCTGTTATTTTTAGTGTATTACGCGCTGCTCTCAGGGCAGGAGTATAGATTCAAATCGCTTTTATTTTTGTGTATTACGCGCTGCTCTCAGGGAAGGAGTAACGTTACTCAATAGATTCAAATCACTTTTATTTTTAGTGTATTACGCGCTGCTCTCAAGACAGGAGTACTCAATAGATTCAAATCGCTTTTAGTTTTAGTGTATTACGCGCTGCTCTCAGGGCAGGAGTACTCAATAGATTCAAATCACTTTTATTTTTAGTGTATTACGCGCTGCTCTCAAGACAGGAGTACTCCATAGATTCAAATCGCTTTTATTTTTGTGCATTACGCGCTGCTCTCAGGGCAGGAGTACTCAATAGATTCAAATCGCAGTTATTTTTTGTGTATTACGCGCTGCTCTCAGGGCAGGAGTACTCAATAGATTCAAATCGCTGTTATTTTTAGTGTATTACGCGCTGCTCTCAGGGCAGGAGTACTCAATAGATTCAAATCGCTTTTATTTTAGTGTATTACGCGCTGCTCTCAGGACAGGAGTACTCTAGATTCAAATCGCTTTTATTTTTAGTGTATTACGCGCTGCTCTCAGGGCAGGAGTACTCAATAGATTCAAATCACTTTTATTTTTAGTGTATTACGCGCTGCTCTCAATACAGGAGTACTCCATAGATTCAAATCGCTTTTATTTTTGTGCATTACGCGCTGCTCTCAGGGCAGGAGTACTCAATAGATTCAAATCGCAGTTATTTTAGTGTATTACACGCTGCTCTCAGGGCAGGAGTACTCAATAGATTCAAATCGCAGTTATTTTTTGTGTATTACGCGCTGCTCTCAGGGCAGGAGTACTCAATAGATTCAAATCGCTGTTATTTTTAGTGTATTACGCGCTGCTCTCAGGGCAGGAGTACTCAATAGATTCAAATCGCTTTAATTTTAGTGTATTACGCGCTGCTCTCAGGTCAGGAGTACTCAATAGATTCAAATCGCTTTTATTTTTGTGTATTACACGCTGCTCTCAGGGCAGGAGTACTCATTAGATTCAAATCGCTTTTATTTTAGTGTATTACGTGCTGATCTTAGGGCAGGAGTACTCAATAGATTCAAATCGCAGTTATTTTTAGTGTAATACGCGCTGCTCTCAGGGCAGGAGTACTCAATAGATTCAAATTGCTTTTATTTGAGTGTATTAAGCGCTGCTCTCAGGGCAGGAGTACTCAATAGATTCTAATCGCTGTTATGTTAGTGTATTAAGCGCTGCTATCAGGGCAGGAGTACTCAATAGATTCAAATCGCTTTTATTTTTGTGTACTACGCGCTGCTCTCAGGGCAGGAGTACTCAATAGATTCAAATCGCTTTTATTTTTAGTGTATTACGCGCTGCTCTCAGGGCAGGAGTACTCAATAGATTCAAATTGCTTTTATTTTAGTGTATTAAGCGCTGCTCTCAGGGCAGGAGTACTCAATAGATTCAAATCGCTTTTATTTTAGTGTATTACGTGCTGATCTCAGGGCAGGAGTACTCAATAGATTCAAATCGCAGTTATTTTTAGTGTATTACGCGCTGCTCTCAGGGCAGGAGTACTCAATAGATTCAAATTGCTTTTATTTTAGTGTATTACGCGCTGCTCTCAGGGCAGGAGTACTCAATAGATTCAAATCGCTTTTATTTTTGTGTACTACGCGCTGCTCTCAGGGCAGGAGTACTCAATAGATTCAAATCACTTTTATTTTTAGTGTATTACGCGCTGCTCTCAGGGCAGGAGTACTCAATAGATTCAAATCACTTTTATTTTTAGTGTAATACGCGCTGCTCTCAGGGCAGGAGTACTCAATAGATTCAAATCGCTTTTATTTTTAGTGTATTACGCGCTGCTCTCAGGGCAGGAGTACTCAATAGATTCAAATCGCTGTTATTTTTAGTGTATTACGCGCTGCTCTCAGGGCAGGAGTATAGATTCAAATCGCTTTTATTTTTGTGTATTACGCGCTGCTCTCAGGGAAGGAGTAACGTTACTCAATAGATTCAAATCACTTTTATTTTTAGTGTATTACGCGCTGCTCTCAGGGCAGGAGTACTCAATAGATTCAAATCACTTTTATTTTTAGTGTATTGCGCTGCTCTCAGGGCAGGAGTACTCAATAGATTCAAATCACTTTTATTTTTAGTGTATTACGCTCTGCTCTCAGGGCAGGAGTACTCAATAGATTCAAATCACTTTTATTTTTAGTGTATTACGCGCTGCTCTCGAGACAGGAGTACTCAATAGATTCAAATCGCTTTTAGTTTTAGTGTATTACGCGCTGCTCTCAGGGCAGGAGTACTCAATAGATTCAAATCACTTTTATTTTTAGTGTATTACGCGCTGCTCTCAAGACAGGAGTACTCTAGATTCAAATCGCTGTTATTTTTAGTGTATTACGCGCTGCTCTCAGGGCAGGAGTACTCAATAGATTCAAATCGCTGTTATTTTTAGTGTATTACGCGCTGCTCTCAGGGCAGGAGTATAGATTCAAATTGCTTTTATTTTTGTGTATTACGCGCTGCTCTCAGGGAAGGAGTAACGTTACTCAATAGATTCAAATCACTTTTATTTTTAGTGTATTACGCGCTGCTCTCAGGGCAGGAGTACTCAATAGATTCAAATCGCTGTTATTTTAAGTGTATTACGCGCTGCTCTCAGGGCAGGAGTACTCAATAGATTCAAATCGCTTTTAATTTTAGTGTATTACGCGCTGCTCTCAGGGCAGGAGTACTCAATAGATTCAAATCACTTTTATTTTTAGTGTATTACGCGCTGCTCTCAAGACAGGAGTACTCCATAGATTCAAATCGCTTTTATTTTTGTGCATTACGCGCTGCTCTCAGGGCAGGAGTACTCAATAGATTCAAATCGCAGTTATTTTTAGTGTATTACGCGCTGCTCTCAGGGCAGGAGTACTCAATAGATTCAAATCGCTGTTATTTTTAGTGTATTACGCGCTGCTCTCAGGGCAGGAGTACTCAATAGATTCAAATCGCTTTTATTTTAGTGTATTACGCGCTGCTCTCAGGACAGGAGTACTCTAGATTCAAATCGCTTTTATTTTTAGTGTATTACGCGCTGCTCTCAGGGCAGGAGTACTCAATAGATTCAAATCACTTTTATTTTTAGTGTATTACGCGCTGCTCTCAAGACAGGAGTACTCCATAGATTCAAATCGCTTTTATTTTTGTGCATTACGCGCTGCTCTCAGGGCAGGAGTACTCAATAGATTCAAATCGCAGTTATTTTAGTGTATTACACGCTGCTCTCAGGGCAGGAGTACTCAATAGATTCAAATCGCAGTTATTTTTAGTGTATTACGCGCTGCTCTCAGGGCAGGAGTACTCAATAGATTCAAATCGCTGTTATTTTTAGTGTATTACGCGCTGCTCTCAGGGCAGGAGTACTCAATAGATTCAAATCGCTTTTATTTTAGTGTATTACGTGCTGCTCTCAGGTCAGGAGTACTCAATAGATTCAAATCGCTTTTATTTTAGTGTATTACACGCTGCTCTCAGGGCAGGAGTACTCAATAGATTCAAATCGCAGTTATTTTAGTGTATTACGCGCTGCTTTCAGGGCAGGAGTACTCAATAGTTTCAAATCGCTTTTATTTTTGTGTACTACGCGCTGCTCTCAGGGCAGGAGTACTCATTAGATTCAAATCGCTTTTATTTTAGTGTATTACGTGCTGATCTTAGGGCAGGAGTACTCAATAGATTCAAATCGCAGTTATTTTTAGTGTAATACGCGCTGCTCTCAGGGCAGGAGTACTCAATAGATTCAAATTGCTTTTATTTGAGTGTATTAAGCGCTGCTCTCAGGGCAGGAGTACTCAATAGATTCAAATCGCTGTTATGTTAGTGTATTAAGCGCTGCTATCAGGGCAGGAGTACTCAATAGATTCATATCGCTTTTATTTTTGTGTACTACGCGCTGCTCTCAGGGCAGGAGTACTCAATAGATTCAAATCGCTTTTATTTTTAGTGTATTACGCACTGCTCTCAGGGCAGGAGTACTCAATAGATTCAAAGCGATTTTATTTTAGTGTATTACGCGCTGCTCTCAGGGCAGGAGTACTCAATAGATTCAAATTGCTTTTATTTTAGTGTATTAAGCGCTGCTCTCAGGGCAGGAGTACTCAATAGATTCAAATCGCTTTTATTTTAGTGTATTACGTGCTGATCTCAGGGCAGGAGTACTCAATAGATTCAAATCGCAGTTATTTTTAGTGTATTACGCGCTGCTCTCAGGGCAGGAGTACTCAATAGATTCAAATCGCAGTTATTTTTAGTGTATTACGCGCTGCTTTCAGGGCAGGAGTACTCAATAGTTTCAAATCGCTTTTATTTTTGTGTACTACGCGCTGCTCTCAGGGCAGGAGTACTCATTAGATTCAAATCGCTTTTATTTTAGTGTATTACGTGCTGATCTTAGGGCAGGAGTACTCAATAGATTCAAATCGCAGTTATTTTTAGTGTAATACGCGCTGCTCTCAGGGCAGGAGTACTCAATAGATTCAAATTGCTTTTATTTGAGTGTATTAAGCGCTGCTCTCAGGGCAGGAGTACTCAATAGATTCAAATCGCTGTTATGTTAGTGTATTAAGCGCTGCTATCAGGGCAGGAGTACTCAATAGATTCATATCGCTTTTATTTTTGTGTACTACGCGCTGCTCTCAGGGCAGGAGTACTCAATAGATTCAAATCGCTTTTATTTTTAGTGTATTACGCACTGCTCTCAGGGCAGGAGTACTCAATAGATTCAAAGCGATTTTATTTTAGTGTATTACGCGCTGCTCTCAGGGCAGGAGTACTCAATAGATTCAAATTGCTTTTATTTTAGTGTATTAAGCGCTGCTCTCAGGGCAGGAGTACTCAATAGATTCAAATCGCTTTTATTTTAGTGTATTACGTGCTGATCTCAGGGCAGGAGTACTCAATAGATTCAAATCGCAGTTATTTTTAGTGTATTACGCGCTGCTCTCAGGGCAGGAGTACTCAATAGATTCAAATCGCAGTTATTTTTAGTGTATTACGCGCTGCTCTCAGGGCAGGAGTACTCAATAGATTCAAATTGCTTTTATTTTAGTGTATTACGCGCTGCTCTCAGGGCAGGAGTACTCAATAGATTCAAATCGCTTTTATTTTTGTGTACTACGCGCTGCTCTCAGGGCAGGAGTACTCAATAGATTCATATCGCTTTTATTTTAGTGTATTACGCGCTGCTCTCAGGGCAGGAGTACTCAATAGATTCATATCGCTTTTATTTTAGTGTATTACGCGCTGCTCTCAGGGCAGTAGTACTCCGATTCAAATTGACTTCAACATGCACTAACTGTGATAAGCATGTGACAATATAACTGTGTCCTTAGTGCTGTTTTGAGGGCATTATAAATGTATTTTAGCTTAAAGATCTTAAGATGTTTACAAGTAATTTTATTTGTTTACATTGGTACCACTTTACAATAAGGTTTCATTAATGTCCCTCGCACCAAGTTTACTCCACAAAAGAAATAGTCCAGGAAATATTTTAAAATGAGGATGTTCATTGTGCAATTTCCAAAACTGAAGCTTTCAGGTGAAATATATTTTACGTTTTGTTTTTTTATGACTATCAGCTTACATTGAAACCTTTATGTAATTCTTTTGCAGGAAGACCTACACTTCTGGAGAATTTAAGGAGGAACTGACAGACATTTGACCAGGCGACCCGTAGCGTTGGGCCTGGTTTAACGGGAAGCCCATTCAAGTTCAATGACACCCGTCTAAAAGAAAAATAATAAAGCAATTAAAAACCTCTAAGAATAATGATATGAGCTAGTTAAAAGTACAACAGTTTAATGATAGGCTACATATTTGCTATGCATTTTTTTGTGATATGTTTCTGTTTTATACATTTAATTCACAGGTAATGTTTTGTAATACTATAAAAAAATGGAAAGTCATAATTATGCTTGAATTGATTATTTTGTTGCAAAATTGGACCAAAAGACAGTTCAATAAAAATATAATTAGTAAACTAGTTATTTACAATAAATGTTTGTTCAGTCATTAAATGAAATCAAAATTCCATACTTTTGTAAGGATGGATTTCCTACAGAGGTTCAGGCTGCAAGACTGCCGAATGACTAAAGAAACGTTGTTATTATTATCCATTTTAAAATTCCATACTTTTGTAAGGATGGATTTCCTACAGGGGTTCAGGCTGCTAGACTGCCGAAAGAAACGTTATCAGTAAGATGGTGGAAAACTGTAGATTTCTTGTCTATTACCACCCACTGCTACTTATATCAACAACGGAAATAAGCGCAGTTACAAGTTGTAACAACAGCTAAATATGTGGCAGATTGCTGCTATAGAGTGACGATATTGTTTTGCAATAGGTAGCACTTCAAAGTCAATACCTAATCAAAACTAGTTAGCACATTATATGTAATTGAAAGGGTCTAATGACACTATATATGGTTACACTTAAAGTTACAAAATAGATGTGATGATAAAAACTTATCCCATCCCAAAATACCATTAATTGTACCCCCCATATATGTAAAGTGTTACCTGAGAGATATAAAGAGAGGGAGAGGGTGTAGAAAGAGACAAAGAAAGAGAGCCAGAGAATAAAAGGGACAGAGAAACTGTTATAATCTTTGATGCCTTCCTTGACCATGTGTCTGTAACCCAAATGTGAGACGTTCAAATCGACTAATCCGATAATTAGAATTTCCCCCATTGTAAAAGGTGTGACAATTCGTAGACCCCCGAAGTACACACATTTTGACCTACAGGCCTTGAGCACTATCAGCACCTCTGCCTTTAGGAATTCCAAATGGTACCCTGGGGTAAGAAAGGGGAATTGAAACAGTAAAAGAAAATTTTTTGTTCATTTTCAAATATCTTTAATTATTTTCAATCTTACACTTTTCCACACAGACTTAAAATTGCAATACTCTAGATTTTTCTAACCATATTAAACATTAATGATTCATAAAACATTATATTTTTGGCATACAGTACAATTAGTGTTGCTTTCGTCAACGAAAATTATGACGAAATATTGTCGTCAACGAACCGTTATCACCTGACGAAAACGATACGAGACGAGACGAGACGTAAATGCTGGTCATGTGACGATGACTAAAATACATGTATAATTCAATATCGTTGACGAATAAAAACGTGACTAAATGTGGTTTACAAAATAAAAACTATGCTAAAATGTCTCTTCATTTTCGTTGACCAAAACGAGACGAGACGAAATGTTATAACGTCACGACGAATGAGAGAGTTGTGCGTGAACCCATTGCTTGTCGGCTTTAAATTCTGGTTTGCGATCTGGTCACCCGATTATCAGCGAATTTAACAATATTACTCCATTAGTTATTCTATTAAAATGTCTCATTGATATATTTGACACATTCATAATCATTACTTTTGCCGGTTCTTTGTGACAGCTGTATGTTATTGGCAGCGTCTCTGGTTACATGAACGCGTCACCGCATCAGCACCAGAACATGTAGATTTTATTTTAGAGAATAATCGCACAACCTATTCGATATTCTATAATTAAATGAACTAATCGAATATCCAAAAATCGTGACTCATCCCTGCATGAAATCTCTTGTTTCTTTTCCCAAATCTTCTCTCACGTCTCACCCATTTTCTAAAGGGATTATAAACGTTTCTTCAGTGGTTCGCTTTTAATTAGGCCTATTATATTCGTATTCTTTACTGTGGTAAAGTAGAAAAACGCTGTAGGACAGATAGCCTACATTTGTACTTGCATGTCAAATTCTTTTTAACACAGTTTGTGCTTGTTATATTAGATATAGGGCGCGTCAAGTTTAGTTGTAAAGCGCGTTTCACACGCGCGGGTGATTTTTAGTTTCACTTTCTCTGGCAGCGCAATCTCAAACATAGCCTAAATATCTCGCCCTTGTGGAGGATAAAATTCGCTCTTCAGACCAATTTACATCAAGTAGAAAACACGAAGATATCATAAAGAGATCGATGGTCTCTTTCCTGCTCGTGTCCCACATCCCTCTCAGAGCGCAGATTGGTAGGCTATATCACGCGTCTTTGTGTGGAAATATAAAACGAGTTTTTATTTTATTTAATTTTTTTTAAATAACCCCCCAACCACCGCTGGTAGTTTGTCCATTACCGCGGTGGTAAAAAAAACTGCCACCGTCACAGCCCTAAATATAATAAGATAACCTTGTTTGAAATTCTATATTGACTGGGTTAAATAGAATTGCATTACTAAAAAGAGACTAAAATACAATTTTCATTGACTAAAACTAGACTAAAATGTCATCAGTTTTCGTCGACTAAAACTAGACTAAAATGTCATTAGTTTTCGTTGACTAAAACTTGACTAGACTAAAAAGAGTATGAACGTGACTAAAACTAATAAAAACTAAAACGACAGCTTGACACAAAGACTAGACTAAAACTAAAATTAAAACAGGCCGCCAAAAACAACACTAAGTACAATCAGTACAAAAGTTTTCTGGAAGTGATAAGCACTAACAGGATGAGAAGAAACCTAAAATGCTTTATAACCTGTGTGGTTTGATGTTGCATGACCACTAAAGCCTGGTTCACACGGGACGATTTTAAAATTGTCGGCCGATTTTCCAAACCTGAGAGACCCCACACACGGGGATAAAAAATCACGGGTCTAACAGTTTTGGTCGTACAGTGTGTGGTGCGCAGCCACACGGCAAAATCAACACATCACACACGAACCGATTTGACTCCCGAGCATTCCCAGGTCAGACGGGAAATCTCGCAAAATACCTCGAGATCAAACGTGACTTCAGAGTAAACAATCATGGCGGACGAAGAGGATGCAGTGTCGATAGTTTGTAGTTTGTTTTTAACCGAAAAAAAAAAACTTTATCAAAAGAAAGGCGATGATCTCTGACATCCACCGGACTTTCTGGTGCGCCATGCCGCCGGCTGTTTTGATTATGTTTACCGGTGCTTCCTCGCCATTTCGTCACCTCACTTTCTGATTGGCTACACTCCACAGTCCACAGGCTGCGTGCTCGGGGGACACCACACACGAGAAGAAATCGGGCCAAATAAATCCAACATGTTGGATATCCCCGATTTGAGATCGGAGCGGTCCCGACGTCCTACCGAGCAGACGAGAGCAGCCTTAACACACCACACACGGCAGGTGTTACGGCGTCCAGTGACATGCCTGTTATTCAGTCTCGAGCGCCGTCCCCTGAATACTGAGTATGCATACTTGGCCTAGTTTGGGGTTCCAGAAATCAGAGATAGGTTATATAGATTATCAAAGAATGCTCAGATATGCAACACAGTAGTGGAACAATACTTCGCAAGGAACACTGAGCTGATGAGCCAGATATACGCTAGAGCCCAGCGCTCATTGCGAACAGGTGCATCGATCATCAGCGCACGAATGGCCAAACTAGGACAAGTATGCATACTCAGTATTCAGGGGACGGCGCTCGAGACTGAATAACAGGCATGTCACTGGACGCCGTAACAGAGCCCCCTCCCTGGGAGCGACTCCTGGCGCGAAAACCCGCACGCGCTGATGATCGATGCACCTGTTCGCAATGAGCGCTGGGCTCTAGCGTATATCTGGCTCATCAGCTCAGTGTTCCTTGCGAAGTATTGTTCCACTACTGTGTTGCATATCTGAGCATTCTTTGATAATCTATATAACCTATCTCTGATTTCTGGAACCCCTGCTTGTCCTAACGACTCTGATTCTGTGCAGCCTGCCAAGTGAACCTCTGCCTGTGACCCGACTTCGATTCACGCCGCCTGCCCTGAACTAAGCCTGCCTGACCATTGAGAACGGACTGTACCAGCTACCTTGCCCTCTTTTCCCCTTAACCCTTTACCTTCACTCTAACCATTAATAAAACGTTGCACATGGATCCGTCTCAGTCTCCTGCTTCAAAACAGAATACTTCGCCACCACAGGATCCAGCAACAGTGTCCGTTCTATCTACTGCATTTAAAGCCCAAGCATCTCAACTCGCTACTCACCATCGTCAGTTGACCCATCTAACCTCGTTGACAGAGGAACTTGTGAAGGCAGTGCAGAGTTTACAGAAGCCCACGGAGGAAACCCCTGTGCCAGTCGCGCCAGTTCCAACGCCAGCCGCTGACTCTGCATCCTCCAGCACTCGTATTTCTCTTCCTGAAAAATATGAAGGGGATCCAGGTAAATGCAAGGGGTTCATGCTTCAGTGTTCCATGTATTTCGCCCGGCAGCCCGCTCAGTACGCTACGGACATGGACAAGATTACGTTTATCTGTTCTCTATTCACGGGGCGGGCTTTGGAGTGGATCACCGCAGTCTGGAGGCCGGATGGAACCGCTTTCGCCTCTTATGCCGACTTTCTTGAGCGCTTCAAGGCCGTTTTCGAGCATTCTGTGGAGGGGAAGGGATCGGAAGACCGCCTACTGGAGCTCACCCAGGGGAAGTGTACCGCTGCTGATTACGCGCTCAAGTTCCGCACTTACGCAGCGCAGACGGACTGGACTGATAGCGCCTTAAAGGTGGTGTATCGACGGGGACTCAACTACGACCTCCAAGCTGAGCTGGCCTGTCGCGATGAGGGGAGGAACCTGGATCAGTTCATTTACTTGTCCATTCAGATTGACAACCTCATACGATCACGCCGTTGCGGCATCCGCTCCTCGACTTATGCACACCATATCCCCAGTCCGCACTCTCCGGGTCCCCTGGCATCGGAGGCTGGAGAGCCTATGCAAATTAACGCCACACGGTTGACGGAGGAGGAGCGTGAACGCCGGAGGATGTTAAAGCTGTGCATGTACTGTGGAGGAGATGGACACTTCCGTTTGCACTGTCCCCAGCTATCCACACGCAAAGAAAAGACAACGGTGAGTCTAACTCTTGACAGTCTAAATCCTCTCTCCTGTGTTTCTGTGCCCCTTGAATTTACAAAGATTAATCAAATATTTTTTACTTCTGCACTGATCGATTCTGGGGCGGCGGGGAATTTTATGTCTCAAGAGTTTGCTCATAAGCACAAGATATCTCTAATTCCCTCCACGTCTCCTCTCACAGTCGAAGCCGTTGACGGACGGCCCCTTGGCACGGGGCGCATCACTCATATGACGCAGGAACTGCAAATGCGCACCGGACTGCTGCACTGTGAAAAAATTCAGTTTTACGTTCTTCAAGCCTCACATACTCCTGTCATACTGGGTCTTCCCTGGCTAAGGAAACATAATCCTCACCTGCAATGGTCCACGGGTCAGATCGTTCGCTGGGGTGAAGATTGTTTTTTCAAATGTTTAAGCCAAGTAAAACCATTGTCCGTTCGAAACATCTCAGCACTCAGTGAAAGCGCCGCTCTTTCCAGTCTCCCAGCGGAGTACAGCGATTTGCAGGAAGCATTCAGCAAAGTTAAAGCCACCCAGTTACCTCCACATCGAGAGTACGACTGTGCCATTGAACTCATGCCCGGATCCGCGCCTCCCAGGGGACGCATTTTCCCCCTTTCACAGCCCGAGACAGAAGCCATGGAGAATTACATCCAGGAAGAGTTGGCCAAGGGTTTCATTCGTTCTTCCACCTCTCCTGTATCAGCTGGATTTTTCTTCGTTAAGAAAAAGGATGGAGGTCTACGTCCATGTATAGATTACAGAGCCCTTAATGACTGCACTGTGAAATTCCGCTATCCTCTGCCGTTAGTTCCCGCGGCACTTGAGCTCCTCCGCACAGCAAAGTATTTCACGAAACTGGATCTGCGCTCAGCTTATAACTTGGTTCGTATCCGTGAGGGGGATGAATGGAAGACAGCGTTCTCCACAAGCACCGGCCACTACGAATATTTGGAGATGTCGTTCGGCCTTTCCAACTGTCCAGCTGTTTTCCAGTCATTCATGAATGACGTATTCCGAGACATGCTTCAGCGCTATGTAATTGTCTACATCGACGACATACTTGTGTACTCAGACACTTTGTCGGACCATGTTCAGCACGTACGGGCCGTGCTTCAAAGACTCATACAAAATCAACTTTATGCCAAGTTTGAAAAGTGCGAGTTCCACCAGACATCCACTTCATTCCTGGGTTACATCATCAGTCCTGAGGGCGTGGCAATGGATGATGGTAAGGTCAGAGCGGTGCTGGATTGGCCCCAACCTACCACTCTCAAAGAGTTACAGCGCTTCCTGGGCTTCGCAAACTTTTATCGGCGGTTCATCCGAGGTTTCAGTTCGGTGGCGGCTCCGCTGACTGCGCTGGTGCGTAAAGGTACCACTCGCCTTCCCTGGACTGAGAGCGCCACTCAAGCTTTCAATCAGCTCAAATTCTGCTTCACTACTGCCCCGATCTTGCGTCACCCCAATCCAGAGTGGCCCTTCATCGTAGAAGTTGATGCCTCCAGTACAGGCCTGGGCGCCGTTCTCTCTCAGCGCCAAGGAAATCCCGCTAAATTGCATCCGTGCGCATTCTACTCCAGAAAACTGAACCCTGCAGAACGGAATTACGACGTCGGAGACCGTGAGTTACTGGCCATGAAATCTGCATTTGAAGAGTGGCGGCACTGGCTCGAGGGGTCCTCTCATCCATTTACTGTGTTTACCGACCATAAAAATCTTGAATATCTGCGAACTGCCAAGAGATTGAACCCACGCCAAGCCCGGTGGTCTTTGTTCTTTTCTCGTTTCCAGTTTACTGTGACGTATCGCCCTGGATCAAAGAACACGAAAGCTGACTCCCTGTCTCGTCAGTACGACTCTGAACTCACCAGTCAGACTCCCGAAAACATTCTCCGTCCTGACCTGGTCATCGGTCCCATCCAGTGGGATATTGAGACTGAATTAGAACAAGTTAACACTAACTCCGAACCTCCGCCTGACTGTCCTCCAGGAAAAATGTTCGTGCCCGAAGCGCTCCGGGAGAAGGTGCTTAAACACGTCCATGCACTGCCTAGCTCTGGTCACCCTGGCATCACTACTACGATTCATATTCTCCGGAACCGTTACTGGTGGCCCACACTGCCTCAAGACACGACCAACTTCGTTCAGCAATGCCAGAACTGCAATACCCAGAAATCTTCACGGCTCCTACCTGCAGGTCTTCTACAGCCTCTACCGGTACCCCAACGCCCATGGTCACACATAGCCGTTGATTTCATTACTGACCTCCCTCCTTCTGACGGACATACAACAATCCTTACTGTTGTCGATCGCTTCTCAAAAGCATGTCGTCTTATTCCCCTGCCTAAACTGCCCACAGCCCTGCAAACTGCTGAGCACCTCTGTAATCTGGTCTTCCGTTTCTATGGCTTACCTGATGACATTGTCTCTGATCGCGGACCACAGTTTACCTCTCGTGTCTGGGCAGCCTTTTTCCGGATGCTCCAAGTGAATGTCAGCCTCACATCTGGGTACCACCCTCAGTCTAACGGGCAGGCTGAACGTCTCAATCAGGAGATTATCCGTTTCTTAAGATCCTACTGTCATTTCCACCAGGAGGATTGGAGTCGGTATCTCGTGTGGGCTGAATACGCTCAAAATTCCATTTGTAAGCACTCCACGGGTCAAACGCCTTTCAAGTGCATACTTGGTTATCAGCCACCTCTGTTCCCCTGGTCCGGCGAGCCCTCTACTGTACCGGCTGTGGATGACTGGATGAAGCGCAGTGAGGAGACGTGGAATCTAGCTCACACCCATCTTTTACGTGCCGTCAATCGCACTAAGAGACAAGCTGATCGTCACCGCCGTGCTGGTCCCGTCTATCAGCCCGGTCAGTGGGTGTGGTTATCCACCCGGGATTTCCGACTCAATCTGCCCAGCAAGAAACTCAGCCCTAAATTCATGGGTCCCTACAGGATTATACGGCAAATTACCCCAGTGTCTTTCCGCCTTGCCCTGCCCCGTCAGCTCCGCATTGCTCCCACATTTCATGTTTCTCTATTGAAGCCAGCCACTGCACCTTCCACAGTCAGAAATGTAGAGTCTG
Organism: Leuciscus leuciscus; assembly: GCF_965113295.1. Classification (NCBI taxonomy): domain Eukaryota; kingdom Metazoa; phylum Chordata; class Actinopteri; order Cypriniformes; family Leuciscidae; genus Leuciscus; species Leuciscus leuciscus. The sequence goes on from NC_138741.1 coordinate 36,178,361, forward strand.
AGGATCCCCGTTCCCAGCCCATCCTGATAGAGGGCGAAGAGGCGTACCGTGTGCGCCATCTGCTGGATTCTAGACGTCGGGGCGGGCGTTTACAGTATCTTGTAGAATGGGAGGGCTTTGGTCCTGAAGAACGCTCCTGGGTGGACTCAAAAGACATTCTGGATCCTTTGCTCGTTCAAGTATTTCATCATGATCACCCAAACAAACCCGCTCCTCGTCCCCGCGGCAGACCTCGCCGCCGTCAGGGTTTTCGCGCCAGGAGTCGCTCCCAGAGAGGGGGCTCTGTTACGGCGTCCAGTGACATGCCTGTTATTCAGTCTCGAGCGCCGTCCCCTGAATACTGAGTATGCATACTTGTCCTAGTTTGGCCATTCGTGCGCTGATGATCGATGCACCTGTTCGCAATGAGCGCTGGGCTCTAGCGTATATCTGGCTCATCAGCTCAGTGTTCCTTGCGAAGTATTGTTCCACTACTGTGTTGCATATCTGAGCATTCTTTGATAATCTATATAACCTATCTCTGATTTCTGGAACCCCTGCTTGTCCTAACGACTCTGATTCTGTGCAGCCTGCCAAGTGAACCTCTGCCTGTGACCCGACTTCGATTCACGCCGCCTGCCCTGAACTAAGCCTGCCTGACCATTGAGAACGGACTGTACCAGCTACCTTGCCCTCTTTTCCCCTTAACCCTTTACCTTCACTCTAACCATTAATAAAACGTTGCACATGGATCCGTCTCAGTCTCCTGCTTCAAAACAGCAGGAATATCTGATCAGATTATTTTGCGATAATCGGAGCATCCTTAAGATTGTCGGAAGGGGTGAATCGGGGCTAAAATCGGCCTAATTATCCTGCCGTGTGAACCAGGCTTTAGTTAAATGGTAGTCTGCTCCTTTATCTGTTGCTGGTAGAGGGGTAAATGCACATTAATTTAGTGATATTCAAAAGAGACTCGCTTATCATGAAGACAAACAATCTCTAAATGATCACTTAACTTTTGACATGAATTCAATCTGCTTTTGATAAATGTATTTTTAGAAAATCTTAAATTTATATTTTAGAAAACAGAATGGTGGGAAAAGTATGGAAACTAAAATATTTTTTCCATACTTGGAAATTACTCTAATCAAATGCCAAACTTTTCCAAATTGCCTAGGAACCCTGAAATTAAAAGTCTTTGTTTCTCTGCAATACTCAGTGGAAAATTAAGTATTTGAACATAGATCCACATTTTGCAATCACATTTATGCATCACAAAGTCAACACTGAGATTGTGTGCTTGTATCAGGTGGAACCAAACGCTCTCCATCTTTGCATCCAGGCCTTAATCATAGACTGGGTAGCATCAGGCATCTTCAGTGTTGGCTCCTTTTATTCATCCAGTTTTTGCCAGCTCATTCAGGTAACTGAAGAATGAGATAAAATAAGTTAATAATAGACCAAAAAGAAATGTTCTACTTATGTAACAACAAAACGATTAAAAAGAATCAAATATAGCCTACCCTTAAAAATGTGTAGGGCTATAGATTTACTAGACTAAAAAACCAGCAAAAACATAAACAGAAAAAAAGAGTATTTTGTACTGTATATTTTGGTATTGTGGGACAACTTTGCTTTAGTTTTACAAAAGTGATGCCCTGAAGAATGCCCTGGGAGCTGACAGCCATGTTTACTGAATGTTTTTTTTTTTTTTTTTTTGAATGAACAATGATTAGTTATAGAGAAAAATTAAATTATTCTAGAACTGAGCTTAGTGTATCGAAAATGATTGCAGCACATAGTATCAATACTACTGTATATTCCTGCAATACAGGAATATTACAGGACCTCATTTCTAGGTAAATGCAAAGCAATTAGAATCTCTTGAGTACTCCTTCCCTGACAGCATGGAGTATTGCGCTAAAAGAACAGCGATTTGAATCTATTGAGTACTCCTGCCCTGAGAACAGCGTGTAATGCACAAAAATAAAAGCAATTTGAATCTATTGAGTACTCCTGCCCTGAGAGCAACGCGTAATACACTAAACATAACAGCGATTTGAATCTATTAGAGCAGCGCGTAATACACTAAACATAACTGCGATTTGAATCTATTGAGTACACCTGTCCTGAGAGCAGCGCGTAATACACTAAACATAACAGCGATTTGAATCTATTAGAGCAGCGCGTAATACACTAAACATAACTGCGATTTGAATCTATTGAGTACTCCTGCCCTGAGAGCAGCGCGTAATACACTAAAAATAACTGCGATTTGAATCTATTGAGTACTCCTGCCCTGAGAGCAGCGCGTAATACACTAAAATAACAGTGATTTGAATCTATTGAGTACTCCTGCCCTGAGAGCAGCACGTAATACACTAAAATAAAAACGATTTGAATCTATTGAGTACTCCTGCCCTGAGAGCAGCGCGTAATACACTAAAATAAAAGCGATTTGAATCTAGAGTACTCCTGCCCTGAGAGCAGCGCGTAATACACTAAAAATAAAAGCGATTTGAATCTATTGAGTACTCCTGCCCTGAGAGCAGCGCGTAATACACTAAAATAAAATCGCTTTGAATCTATTGAGTACTCCTGCCCTGAGAGCAGCGCGTAATACACAAAAAATAAAAGCGATTTGAATCTATTGAGTACTCCTGCCCTGAGAGCAGCGCATAATACACTAAAAATAAAAGCGATTTGAATCTATTGAGTACTCCTGCCCTGAGAGCAGCGCGTAATACACTAAAAATAAAAGCGATTTGAATCCATTGAGTACTCCTGCCCTGAGAGCAGCGCGTAATACACTAAAAATAAAAGCGATTTGAATCTATTGAGTACTCCTGCCCTGAGAGCAGCGTGTAATACACTAAAATAAAATCGCTTTGAATCTATTGAGTACTCCTGCCCTAAGAGCAGCGCGTAATACACTAAAATAAAATCGCTTTGAATCTATTGAGTACTCCTGCCCTGAGAGCAGCGCGTAATACACTAAAATAAAATCGCTTTGAATCTATTGAGTACTCCTGCCCTGAGAGCAGCACGTAATACACTAAAAATAAAAGTGATTTGAATCTAGAGTACTCCTGCCCTGAGAACAGCGCATAATACACAAAAAATAAAAGCGATTTGAATCTATTGAGTACTCCTGCCCTGAAGTAATACACTAAAAATAACAGCGATTTGAATCTATTGAACACTCCTGCCTGAGAGCAGCGCGTAATACACTAAAAATAACAGCGATTTGAATCTATTGAGTACTCCTGCCCAGAGAGCAGCACGTAATACACTAAAATAAAAACGATTTGAATCTATTGAGTACTCCTGCCCTGAGAGCAGCGCGTAATACACTAAAATAAAAGCGATTTGAATCTAGAGTACTCCTGCCCTGAGAGCAGCGCGTAATACACTAAAAATAAAAGCGATTTGAATCTATTGAGTACTCCTGCCCTGAGAGCAGCGCGTAATACACTAAAATAAAATCGCTTTGAATCTATTGAGTACTCCTGCCCTGAGAGCAGCGCGTAATACACTAAAAATAAAAGCGATTTGAATCTATTGAGTACTCCTGCCCTGAGAGCAGCGCGTAATACACTAAAAATAAAAGCGATTTGAATCTATTGAGTACTCCTGCCCTGAGAGCAGCGCGTAATACACTAAAAATAAAAGCGATTTGAATCCATTGAGTACTCCTGCCCTGAGAGCAGCGCGTAATACACTAAAAATAAAAGCGATTTGAATCTATTGAGTACTCCTGCCCTGACTCCTGCCCTGAGAGCAGCGCGTAATACACTAAAAATAACAGCGATTTGAATCTATTGAGTACTCCTGCCCTGAGAGTAGTGCGTAATACACTAAAAATAAAATCGCTTTGAATCTATTGAGTACTCCTGCCCTGAGAGCAGCGCGTAATACACTAAAAATAAAAGCGATTTGAATCTATTGAGTACTCCTGCCCTGAGAGCAGCGCGTAATACACTAAAAATAAAAGCGATTTGAATCTATTGAGTACTCCTGCCCTGAGAGCAGCGCGTAATACACTAAAAATAAAAGCGATTTGAATCCATTGAGTACTCCTGCCCTGAGAGCAGCGCGTAATACACTAAAAATAAAAGCGATTTGAATCTATTGAGCACTCCTGCCCTGACTCCTGCCCTGAGAGCAGCGCGTAATACACTAAAAATAACAGCGATTTGAATCTATTGAGTACTCCTGCCCTGAGAGCAGCGCGTAATACACTAAAAATAAAAGCGATTTGAATCCATTGAGTACTCCTGCCCTGAGAGCAGCGCGTAATACACTAAAAATAAAAGCGATTTGAATCCATTGAGTACTCCTGCCCTGAGAGCAGCGCGTAATACACTAAAAATAAAAGCGATTTGAATCTATTGAGTACTCCTGCCCTGAGAGCAGCGCGTAATACACTAAAATAAAATCGCTTTGAATCTATTGAGTACTCCTACCCTGAGAGCAGCGCGTAATACACTAAAATAAAATCGCTTTGAATCTATTGATTTCTCCTGCCCTGAGAGCAGCACGTAATACACTAAAAATAAAAGTGATTTGAATCTAGAGTACTCCTGCCCTGAGAACAGCGCATAATACACTAAAAATAAAAGCGATTTGAATCTATTGAGTACTCCTGCCCTGAAGTAATACACTAAAAATAACAGCGATTTGAATCTATTGAACACTCCTGCCCTGAGAGCAGCACGTAATACACTAAAATAAAAACGATTTGAATCTATTGAGTACTCCAGCCCTGAGAGCAGTGCGTAATACACTAAAAATAAAAGCGATTTGAATCTATTGAGTACTCCTGCCCTGAGAGCAGCGCGTAATACACTAAAAATAAAAGCGATTTGAATCTATTGAGTACTCCTGCCCTGAGAGCAGCGCGTAATACACTAAAAATAACAGCGATTTGAATCTATTGAGTACTCCTGCCCTGAGAGCAGCACGTAATACACTAAAAATAAAAGCGATTTGAATCTATTGAGTACTCCTGCCCTGAGAGCAGCGCGTAATACACTAAAAATAACAGCGATTTGAATCTATTGAGTACTCCTGCCCTGAGAGCAGCGCGTAATACACTAAAATAAAATCGCTTTGAATCTATTGAGTACTCCTACCCTGAGAGCAGCGCGTAATACACTAAAATAAAATCGCTTTGAATCTATTGAGTACTCCTGCCCTGAGAGCAGCGCGTAATACACTAAAAATAAAAGCGATTTGAATCTATTGAGTACTCCTGCCCTGAGAGCAGCGCGTAATACACTAAAAATAAAAGCGATTTGAATCTATTGAGTACTCCTGCCCTGAGAGCAGCGCGTAATACACTAAAAATAAAAGCGATTTGAATCCATTGAGTACTCCTGCCCTGAGAGCAGCGCGTAATACACTAAAAATAAAAGCGATTTGAATCTATTGAGTACTCCTGCCCTGACTCCTGCCCTGAGAGCAGCGCGTAATACACTAAAAATAACAGCGATTTGAATCTATTGAGTACTCCTGCCCTGAGAGCAGCTCGTAATACACTAAAATAACAGCGATTTGAATCTATTGAGTACTCCTGCCCTAGCCTGGTAATACCAAACTCTGCTACTTCGCTTTGCTTCGTAGACAGAGTCTGGAATGGCATAATAGAGAAGTGTTTTCTCTCCCGCGGGGGGGCGCTTGTCTGAAGTTTAAAATCATTGGTTACCCGTAAGCCAATCACATAACGTTTGGTTATGGCGTGTGTTATGCGCATGCTCAGCCGCATCTAACTTCCACTGTAAACACATGTATGATGCGAAAACAAAAACCATCGAGCGAAATATCGGAGTGAACATGGCTGTGAACGACTTTTGCAGATTATGTGAAGTAAATCTATGCATCCACGGTACAATCAGCGTCTACGTCACGGCTCTCAGCCCGCCCTCTGTTCGTTGATTGGCCCGGCTGTTTTCAGGCCGGAGGAAAACGGAAAGCTATGACGCTGTCTCAGACTGAGTACAGAAGCGAAATGAAATTGAGCGGAAGTACGAAGTCTGACGTAGTCAGGCTACTCCTGCCCAGAGAGCAGCGCGTAATACACTAAAAATAAAAGTGATTTGAATCTATTGAGTACTCCTGCCCTGAGAGCAGCGAGTAATACACTAAAAATAACTGTGATTTGAATCTATTGAGTACTCCTGCCCTGAGAGCAGCGCGTAATACACTAAAAATAAAAGTGATTTGAATCTAGAGTACTCCTGCCCTGAGAACAGCGCATAATACACTAAAAATAACAGCGATTTGAATCTATTGAACACTCCTGCCCTGAGAGCAGCGCGTAATACACTAAAAATAAAAGTGATTTGAATCTATTGAGTACTCCTGCCCTGAGAGCAGCGCGTAATACACTAAAAATAACAGCGATTTGAATCTATTGAACACTCCTGCCCTGAGAGCAGCGCGTAATACACTAAAAATAAAAGTGATTTGAATCTATTGAGTACTCCTGCCCTGAGAGCAGCACGTAATACACTAAAAATAACAGCGATTTGAATCTATTGAGTACTCCTGCCCTGAGAGCAGCGCTAAGGCGGGAGATGTATCATTTTGACCGTTGAAATATCGCGGAAAATTTGAACGAGTTCTGTTCTCGCATATCAATTTAACAGACAGCGAGGTAGCATTGGAAAAGCATGTTTTACACCAGTTAACCCATAAGCAGCTTTGTTTTGGTCGACTGATGAAACAGTCAAATCAAAATGCACAATACGACGATGATTATTAGTTCTGTGCATTTTTAAATGTTCGCTTATTATCTTAGTAAACGTTAGAAGATGTTGAATTGTAACAACATATTGTAGTAAATTCACTTACCTTGCAATAAATGCATTCTCCCACGAACATCTGTCTTTTATTCCGACTATTCCTCAAGAATCCCTCCGCACCGCAACGCACCTCAAAATCAAACGTCTAAACCCCGCCCTTGCTTCAGTTTCATTGGTTGAAGCTGTAAACCAATCATTTTCCTTTCTGCCCTCAGAACATGTTTGAGTAAGTAAAACTCCCATCTGCATGCAAAGCGGTGTCCTCGCGCTGACCGTTCTAATGGCCCGATGAGGTCCATACCAATTCGTTCGAAGGGGACCTGCATTAATGGTAGAGGGCACAATGGTGCTTTTGGGGTGGCCGGTGGATTCACCAACTGACATTCACGACAAGACGCGCACCACCTGCGCACATTCTCGTGAATGCCCGGCCAAAAGAACCGGGCCATGAGACGGTTTAGTGTAGCCGTTTGTCCTAAATGCCCGGCCATTGGATTACAATGAGCCGCCTGGAAAAGCATTTCCCGACGGCTTCTAGGTATCAGCAACTGGGTTGTATCTTGCTTTGTCTGGGCGTCTTGGGTCACCCGATACAACCTATCTTTTAAAATTGAAAAATAAGGATAGGAGAGCGGTTGATCAGGACGAAGAAGCTGACCGTCGATAGAGCGAACCTGATCAAAAGCATTTTTCAGCGTTTCATCCCGGGACTGTTCCAGGGGAAAATCATCATGCTCAGGGAGGATGGTTCGCTCCAGAGCACTCGGTTCCCCCGGAACAGGCTCCAGAGGTTCCGGCTCAGCTTCTCCCAACTGTGCAATTGCTATTCTACCCTTCTCTCTTTTCTCCCAAGAGGCATCCGAGCATAAATATCCCAATAATCTATTGAATGAGGGCCAATTAGTTCCCAAAATTATCGGATGCCGGAGGTGCGGATTAAAATAAATTTTTTCGAATACAACATTCGATAAAATGTCCTGGGTCCCCACAGCGCCAACAGGCCGGCCCAGACTTTACCGCCGCCCTGGCGGCAGGAAGCGGGTCAAGTGATTGGCGTGGAGAGAGCGGGGGTGGAGTTGGCGGTGTGACGAATCCCGTGGTCGAACTCCCTCCCCTGGGAGGAGCCATGGGTGCAGCTGTTGGCTCCATCGGATAACCCGTTCTCCACCGGGGCACTGGTTTTGGCGGGAGCCCTCCACGGGACCTAGGAAGGGGAACAGGTTTGGAGAGAGAGAGGGGAGGGGGAGAGAGAGAGAGAGAGAGAGAGAGAGAGAGAGAGATGCGGATGGTAAGGGATCGCCGACCCCTGGGCACGCCACCATCTGGTCCTCCGCCAGCTGGATGGCCTGGTTCAGCGACGTCGGGCGGTGGCACTGGACCCACTGCGCAGTCTTCCTTGGCAGCCTGGCCACGAACTGCTCCAGTACCACACGATCGATCACATCCTCGACGTCGCTACTGGCGGCCATCAACCATTTGCGGCAGGAGTCCCGGAGCTGCTGTGCCATCACGAAGGGTCGGCCGGACTCTTCCAGGGTCAGGGTCCTGAACCTCTGGCGATGTTGTTCCGGTGTCCGACCGACCCGCTGGAGGATGGCACGCTTGAGGTCCTGGTAGACCAGGAGGTTTTGAACTGGCAGTTGGTGGGCGGCTACTTGCGACTCTCCTGACAGCAGGGGGATGAGCCGCATTGGCCAGTCCTCGGTGGGCCATTCCCGATCCTCTGCCGACTTCTCGAATAAATCCAAGAACGCCTCCGGATCATCCTGGGGACCCATTTTGTTGAGCGGCAGAGGAGGTGTACTGTCCTTAGATGAGGGAATGGCCCGAACCTCCCGGTCTACCCAGCTCCGGAACAGCTCGCGGTCTTCCTGCAGGGACCGGAGGAGCGCCTCGAAGCGTTGATCTTGCTCCTCCTTGATCGCCAGCAGATGTTGGTGTTGCTCCTGGTGAAGACCGGCGAGCGACTGGATGATATCCGCAAATGGTGTGGCGGGCGGGGCCCGCATGGCGGCGGCGATCTTCTTCCTTCCCGGGTTTTCGGCACCAGTGTGATGAGGTTCAGTCCACTCAGGGTAAGGAAGGAAGAAGACAGGGGTCGGCTTGAGCTGGGACTCTTGTTTTATTTACGTTTCTTCGAGACAAACAAAAGGTGCGCACAAAGCGCGTTCACCGTGCACATGCACAGCAACAACCAACACAATAACTCAGAATTCTCGTGGTGATTCTTTCAGTTCACAGCAGCACACAAGGTCCCAGCCCGTCTCTCTCCCTCTCTCTCTGCCACGCTCCGGCTTATATCCGGTCTCTCCACGCCAATTACTGAAATCAGACACAGGTGTTTATCATCTGCACTTGACCTACTTACGTTACGCTCTGCTCCGTCCTCTCTCTCCCGCTACAGACTCCGCAAAACCACGCCCCCCTCGCCACACTGTATGTATATGTAGTTCTGTTCTATATTTTGTGATTACTACTCTTGAAATGATGCGCTGTCATTGATTGACATAAGAGTGATTGAACTGTTTTACATTGTATAAAAAAACAATACAGACTCTGATAAGTGAAGCAGCAGCAGCTCCGTGTCCTGTATTAATATATACATATATCTCCCCTCATCAGGCGGTGAGGGTACTACTACATTTTGGAGGCACCGCTGGGATAGATGTTCGATGGAGTGACTCCCTGACCGGTAGAGCCCATTTTGCAACATCGTCCCCTTAGTGACCCAGATGAGCAGCAGTGTGGGATATTCCGGATGAGTGGTGGTAAAGACTGATTGAGCAGTGTGTGCACTTGGAGTTGTCACAAGGTCAAGTCAGTAAGGTAAACACCCTCAAAAGCCTGTCTACATAGCAGCAGAAATGGAGGAGTTTAAACATCTTCAAGAGGAAATTTGTGAGAAATTATGCACACTATCACGGGAAAAACGGACAAAACTCAGTGTCTTTCTTCACCTAACACGAGAAGATGAGGCAAATGTGACTCGTTTATTCCTGTTGAGCCTCCTTAGTAACCATTTACTAAGAGCTGAGCTAGAGGAGTTAGAAGATGGCGGTATGGCTGAACTGTTAACAATTAATGACAAACTGATCCAGCTCACGGGAATCACAAGTAATGCTCCTGAAAAAGATACAGAGAGGGAGGAAATTAAACTTGGAGATGTTAACACAGCCCAGAAAACAATACAAGAAAGTGGAGAGAGTACAGCTGAATTGTTTTCTACCATGTATATTAGCCCCACAGCATTACAAAATACAGCAGATAGACAGACATATGCAGCCCAGAACCCAGCTTATTCTTCACCCACATATCAGAGACAAGTGAACGCGACATGGCAGAAAGACTTCAAAATTTCTGGTCTAATAGGAGATCTAGGGCAGAAGGACCGTCTCGCATTCTCCAGTCTGGCACGGCAGATAGAAGGTGGACTTAAAAAGGGCTATGCAGAACAGGAAATAGTAGATTCTGTCATCAGGGCTATCACACCAGGGCTTCAGCTGCGGAGCTATCTGGAGGGGAAGGCAGGGCTGACACTCCCGACGCTAAGGCGGATACTTCGTTCTCATTATCAGGAGAAAAATGCGACTGAATTATATAAGCAGCTCACCAAAGAAGCTCAGCACGCTAGAGAAACCCCACAAAGCTTCCTAATTCGAGCTCTTGATCTGAGACAGAAAATTCTGTTTGCTTCTCAGGAGGATGACTCCGGGTTGAAATATGATCCCGCCCTAGTTCAGAATATGTTCTTGCACACCGTCTTGACTGGATTACAAAACGACCGCATCCAAAGCCACCTTCAACCATACCTGTCAGATCCCGCTGTTCCAGACGAAGTGTTGCTGGAGAAACTCAATGTAGCTTGCTCCAATGAATCTGAAAGACAAAATAAGCGAAAATATGAAAAAAATGGTACTGTTCATGCTGTACAGTTGAATGAGCCTGCCCCTGAACAAAAGCTTCAGTCCAAACAGTCGAAGTTCGATTTAATGTCACAACTGAAAAGTGATGATATCATACAGATTAAAGAGTCCATCCAGCAGCCCTTACCTGTCCCTCAGCAGTGTTTTGCAGTTTATGACAAAGACCCAGCATCAGCAGTGTCCCAACAGACATCAGGATGGACCCAAGTCCAAGAGCATCAGACCTGGAAACCTGAGACGGCTACACACCAACGGCAGGGAAGCCCATACATGTCTCCACACCAGTTCTCACAAAGCCAACAACAGGTGAGGGAACAGAAAATACCTCCCCGACCTGCAAACCCAGTTCAGTTGTCCACTGTTCCACCAGAACATTCTCTCCAGTCACGTCAGCATTATTCAATAATAGAGACGCACCATGGACAGCCGTATGTGTATCCTTCTCCTCAGCAGCCCCCCATGTCCGTCAACTATGTAACTCAGCCGTCAAGCTTTGCAGCACCGCAGTATTATCCACAGCAGTATATGGAGCCACCACGACAGCACCCCCATCAGTTCCGCCAGTCCCGTCCCTCACGAGCCAGACAATGTTTCCATTGCCAGCAGCGCAACGCAGAAGAACCTTGCACCCATTGTTACCACTGTGGAAGCAGCGAGCATTTCTCAGCTGGCTGTAAGAGTAAAGGTGCCAGGCCTCAGCGTGGAGCTCTGTTAAACGGGAGCGGGTTACCTCCAAGGGACAGGGTGTGGCCTGAGCGGCAGAGAGGTCCCAGAAAAATGAGAAATGTAGCATGGGCCATCAGAGGCAGGTTGAGCCCCAGCCGCTGGATAGTATTTTAACTGCCCCTTGTCAGGTTAACCAGCATTCTGCCATCACGTCCTTAGTGGGAAAACAGTGCCTTGTTACCTGTTATCTACAGGGAAAAAAGACTGAAGCGTTATGGGATACAGGCTCCCAAGTATGCATTATAGATGAGGAGTGGAAAGCCAAATATGCACCTGAAGTGACACTGAGAAATATTTCCGAGGCGACCGAAGCGCCAGACAGTCTGCGCCTGGTGGCAGCAAATGGAGCGAACATGCCATACAGTGGATGGGTGGAGTTGACTTTCAAGCTGGCATCCCCTGTAACCGATGAGAAAGAGTTAAACATTCCTGTGCTTGTTTTGAAGGACCAAGAATTGCCCAGGCCTATCGTCGGGTATAACGTGATAGAACACATAATGAGACGAAGCGAAAGTGGATCCCTTGATGTGACTAATGCTTGTTTGTACAGAACTGTCAGAAGTGCTTTCCCTAGCATAAAGAAGAAAAGTGTACATACCTTCATCAATTTGGTGACTGCAGAGAGGCTCAGCGAGTACGTAGTAAGAACCAGGAAGGAACCTGTGAACATAGAGAAGCACACCATTATGCAAATTCAGTGTCTGGTAAAAATGCCTCACGTGACACAAGATACGGTGCTACTGTTTGAGCCATACGTTAACCCAATGTACCCAGATGGCCTTGAACTCTTTGATACTCTCTTCCTTCTGGAAAAGGGGGCCCGCCCAATAATTACTATCAATGTGCAGAATGGAACAGATTACGACATCACGCTCGGTGGTAGAACAGAGCTAGGAATTCTGCAGCCAGTTAAGTCTGTTTTACCAATATCAAATGCACAGTGTGAAGCCACAGCATCTGTTACGCAGGTCCTACCAGAGATCACTGAGGCAGCTCCCAATACAGATCGATGGGACCCTCCAGTGGATGTGAGCCATTTAACTCCGCCCCAACAACAACAAGTCAAGAGGATGTTACGTGAAGAGTGTCATGCCTTTTCGAAGTCAGACGACGATATCGGCTGTGTCCCAGGTTTGCATCTGAGTATCTTATTAAATGATTACACTCCTGTTGCCCGCACATACACATCAGTCCCTAAACCGTTATATCAAGAGATGAAGGACTACTTACATGACCTGATTGCTCAAGGGTGGGTGGCCAAGTCTCATTCCCCTTACTCGTCCCCAATTGTCTGCGTCCGTAAGAAGGATGGTAGCCTCAGGCTATGTATTGATTACAGGGACCTGAACAGCAAAACAATCCCTGATCGCCAGCCAATACCCAGGGCGCAGGATATCCTGGATGGGCTGGGAGGTAATGCGTGGTTCTCACTGCTAGATCAAGGGAAGGCCTACCACCAAGGTTTCATGTCCCCAGAGAGCCAGTACCTGACTGCATTCGCAACACCGTGGGGCCTATACGAATGGATTCGTATTCCTTTCGGCCTTATGAATGCGCCTGCAGCGTTCCAACGGTTTATGGAAGAGAGCCTGGAAGGGTTAAGAGACAAAATGTGCATACCGTACTTAGACGACATCCTAGTCTTCACTGAGTCCTTCGATGAACAAGTGGAAGCGGTGAAGAAAGTACTGCAGAGGTTACATTCCCGTGGAGTCAAGTTAAAACCAAGAAAATGTGAGCTCTTTAAGAAAGAGGTGCGATATCTGGGGAGAATTGTGTCAGCTGAAGGCAGTCGTATTGATCCCGCAGACACCGTTGCTGTAACGGCACTGAAGGAACAGACACCAAGCACGGTGGGGGAACTATGCAAGATTCTGGGCCTGCTCAGCTATTATCGGCAATACATTAAAGACTTTTCCCGAATTGCCAGTCCCCTCTATGACCTGCTAAAAAGTAACACCGAAGGTGCTGGGCCACAGAGAAAGGGGAGACACAAAGTAAGAAATAACAAACGAAATCATGTGGTGCCGTCAAGTAAATTAATTGAGTGGACAGAAAAACATCAGGAGATACTAGAAAAGTTGATTAACTGCTTGACTCAACCTCCGATCCTGGGATTCCCCGACTTCTCTCAACCGTTCATCCTTCATACGGATGCGTCCAACCAAGGGTTGGGAGCTGTTTTATACCAGCAGCAGAATGGCAAGCTGAGAGTAATTGCCTATGGTTCTCGGACTTTGACGGCAGCTGAGAAAAATTACCATCTGCACAGTGGGAAGTTGGAATTCTTAGCTCTGAAATGGGCCATCACTGAAAAGTTCAGAGACTACCTGTACTATGCACCAACCTTTACAGTTTTCAGTGACAATAATCCATTGACCTATGTCCTGACATCTGCGAAGTTGAACGCCACCGGGTGTAGGTGGGTGTCAGAGCTTGCAGATTTTCACTTCACCATCCGCTACCGTCCAGGTAAAGAAAACATAGACGCTGACTCACTCTCCAGGATGCCAGTGGATCTGGAAACGACGATGAGAGAATGTACTGAGCAGTTTTCACCTGACTGTGTGGGAGCCTTGATCCAAGCTGTGGAGTCCCAAGGGAATCCAGATGTGACTTTTGTATTAGCCTGTCAGAGTGTACTGGCAAGTGTGGAGAAAAATGAGGGACACCTCAAACCCCTGTCAAAAGAGGAAATCAGACAAGCACAAAAGGATGACAAGGACATTAGAGTAATAAGTGAACACTTACAAGCAGGATCTAGACCTCCTCAGCAGATGCATGATGAGATGGGTCATCAGGGACTCGATCGCACCACAAGCCTCATTAGGGATCGGTTTTTCTGGCCCTACATGCAGAAAGAAATTGAAAATTATGTTCTTAGAACCTGCTGCTGTATCAAACAAAAAAAGCCCTGTCGTGAGACAAGAGCGCCTCTTAAAAATATCAAAACGACCCACCCATTTGAATTGGTGTCCATTGACTTTCTCCATCTGGACAAATGCAAAGGGGGCTATGAGTACATTTTGGTAATCGTCGACCACTTCACTCGATTTGCCCAGGCCTATGCCACCACCTCAAAATCAGCAAAAACAGTAGCTGACCGGTTATTCAATGATTTCGCCCTGAAGTTTGGGCTTCCATCCAGAATTCACCACGATCAAGGGGGAGAATTTGAAAACCAGCTACTCACCCAACTCAAAAAGTACAGAAGCGTTGCCGGCTCAAGGACCACCCCCTACCACCCCCAGGGTAATGGACAGGTGGAACGATTTAACCGGACATTATTGCAGATGCTGAAAACCCTGACTGAAAGACAAAAAGCTAATTGGAAAGATGCATTGAACAAATTGATCTTTGCCTATAATTGTACCAGATGTGACGTGACTGGTTTCTCACCTTTCCAATTGCTGTTCGGACGCTCACCAAAGTTGCCCATCGATGCTCTCTTCGGACTCAACTCCGACAATAACTCCCAAAGTTACAGTGAGTACATGGAAAGATGGAAAAAAGGAATGCAGGAAGCTTGTGAGATTGCGAGAGAACAGGCAAATAAGTGTGCAGAAAGAAACAAAAGGAATTATGACCAACGAGTGAGGTGTACTGACCTGTTCCCAGGAAGCTGACTCCAAGAGGTGGGACCGGGAAACTGCGGAATTACTGGGAGGATGAAGTTCACGTTGTCACACGCCAGGTGGCAGATGATGCACCAATCTACGAAGTAAAACCTGAGCAGAGTAAAGGTAGATCAAGAGTTTTACATCGCAATCTTCTTCTTTCCTGTGACCATCTACCTCTTAACATCACACCACCTCAAAGTGTCAAACCAAAGCAAGGACATCAACCAAGAAAAAGCAGAACTCAGCCCACAAGAGAGAGAGAGAAAGATAGCCAGAGTGTGATAATGAAAGTGAAGAGGATGAGTACTACTTCAGAGTGGAGCCTTATGAGAATAGACCACAAGAAAGCAGTGATATCCTAGGAAACAGGGATCCATTACCTTGTAAGCCGCTATCTAGCTTTCCAGTGTCAGAACCATGCCCACAGTCACCTTCGGTCAAGTCAGAAATAAATCTTCAAGAGCCAGCCCTTGCACCTGTAATAAGACAAGAGTGTCATGAAAACGAACCAGCTGTGGATCTAATGGAACGAGACTTACCTGTTGACGAAACAACTGGAGCGCTTGAGTCCAGGTACAGGACCTCAGAGGAGGACAACGAGCACCA
Source organism: Leuciscus leuciscus (assembly GCF_965113295.1). Classification (NCBI taxonomy): domain Eukaryota; kingdom Metazoa; phylum Chordata; class Actinopteri; order Cypriniformes; family Leuciscidae; genus Leuciscus; species Leuciscus leuciscus. The sequence continues at coordinate 36,194,021 of NC_138741.1, forward strand.
ATTCACCAGGAGGAAGCGACGGCCACCCAAAAAGTTTACATATGACAATTTTGGGGTCCCATCATGCTACAATGTGCGAATGGTGGGAAATGACCATTACCCACACTATGCCTCTAGTGGAATGACTGCTGCGACACCCTGGTTAGCAACGCCACTTTGTTACCCCCAGCCCTCATATATGTGCTATTAACTCTGAAATGCACTACCACATGAAACCCCCACGTCACTAGTTACAGAATGGTCTGTGTTGAAGGTGAAGTATCGCTATACACCACACTACCCAGAGACTGTTTATTGCCCATAGTGTGAAACAAAAAAACAAAACAAAAAAAGAGCAAACAGAAAAACAATGGACTGTTACCAAATATTAAGAAAATGGACTGTTGTGCGGTCTTGAAACTGTGGACACTTTGAGTCACTTTGAGACTTTCTTGTTGACACTTTTTGAATCTTTTTTCTTGCTTTAAGGACTTTCTGCCATTTTTGCCGGGGCAAATTAATGGACTGTTTTTCCCCCCTAAAAGAGACTCTGTGGTGTTAAAAGAACTTTCTTTTTTGACACTAAACCATGGGACTTTTACGAACAAGTGCCTCTGGACTATTAAGTAATATGGACTCTTGTATGGTCAAATGATTGCTTGTGAAAAAAAAAGAATGTTGTGCAAGAAAATGTTGGTAACAGTGTTGTGAAATCTGATGTTACGTAAAACAACTGCTGGGTGGAGTTAAATATTGTAAATTGAGCATTGCTGTAGCCTAACTGATTAAGTCAAGTCAAGTCAAGTTTATTTGTATAGCGCTTTTCACAATACAGATTGTATCAAAGCAGCTTCACAGTATTAAATTAAAATAATACAACAAAGTTTGTTTCAAGAGGAATTTATTGATTGATAAAATGTAATTAAATATCCCCAAAATATCCCCAACTGAGCAAGCCAAAGGCAACAGTGGCAAGGAACCGAAAAACTCCATCAAGTGACCTAATGGTGTCCTAAAACTCCATCAGGTGACCTAATGGAGAAAAAAAAACCTTGGGAGAACCCAGGCTCAGTCGGGGGCCAGTTCTCCTCTGGCATTTATGAGCTAGAGGCCGGATTGTAGTTTGAACTGTAGGATTATATGAATGCCTGGCTGAAGAGATGCGACTTTAATCTAGTTTTAAACTGGGAGAGCGAGTCTGAGCAACGAACAGTATCAGGAAGACTATTCCAGAGTTTTGGAGCCAAATGTGAAAAAGCTCTCCCTCCTTTGGTGGTTCTGGATATCCTAGGTATGACCAAAAGCCTTGAATTTAGTGATCTTAAAGAGCGCGATGGATTATAGGGTGATAGAAGATCCGTTAAATAGACTGGAGCTAAGCCGTTTAGGGCTTTATAAGTCAGTAGCAATATCTTATAATTAATACGGAGCTTTATAGGTAACCAATGCAATGATGATAAAATCGGTGTTATATGATCATATTTTCTTGATCTCGTAAGAACTCTAGCGGCGGCATTTTGGACTAACTGTAGCTTGTTTATTGAGGATAAATAAATATAGCTAATAAAGCTAATAAAGCATTACAGTAATCTAGTCTCGAGGTCATGAATGCATGAACTAACTTTTCTGCATCAGAAACTGATAGCATATTACGTAGCTTAGCAATGTTTCTAAGGTGGAAAAAGGCTGTTTTTGTAACATATGAAATATGATTTTCAAAAGACAGGTTGCAATCGAGTATAACACCCAGGTCTTTTACTGTAGAGGATAAAGTAACAGGACATCCTATGATGTTAAAGTTGTATTGTGCGAGGTTTTGTGGGCGGTTTTTTGAACCGATAAGTATTATCTCTGTCTTGTCTGGATTTAATAAAAGAAAATTACGCGTCATCCAATCTTTTATATCTTTAACACACTCTGTCAATTTGGAAAATTTAGCGTTTTCATCCGGCCGTGATGAAATATATATTTGAGTGTCATCAGCATAACAATGGAAACTAATTCCATGTTTCCTTATAATATTTCCAAGTGGCATCATATATATTGAGAATAACAGAGGGCCTAACACAGATCCCTGCGGCACTCCATAGTTTACTGGAGTTATGATCGATTTTTCTCCATTTAAATAGACAAAATGGTAGCGGTCAGATAGGTATGATTTGAACCAGCTTAGTGCTTGTCCTTGAACACCAGTATAATTTTGTAGTCGATCTAAGAGTAATGTGTGATCTATAGTGTCGAACGCAGCACTAAGATCAAGTAAAACTAGTATTGAGATACAGCCTTGGTCAGAAGCTAAAAGTAAATCATTTGTGATTTTAACGAGCGCAGTTTCAGTGCTATGATGCGGTCTGAATCCAGACTGAAACTTTTCATAGATATCATTTTGTTGCAAGAAAGAGCCCAGTTGAGCGGACACCACTTTTTCTAATATTTTAGACATAAATGGAAGATTTGAAATGGGTCTATAATTTGCTAGATTATTATGATCTAATTGTGGTTTCTTAAAGCTGCCGTCGGCAAGTCTGGCAGATTGGGTCGATTAGCCAAAATGTTGAATGTTTACAACTCTCATGCCCCTCCCCACTACCAGCGAGCACCCTCCCATCGAGGTCGTGCTCGTCAGTGCGTCACTGTGCGTGTGTACCTGATTTTCTGTGAACGCGTCCGTCTCTTCAGCATCTATCAACACCATGGACTCGGAGGTAGGCTGCCCTGGTTAGTAGATTTTCTCTCCGCCATCACGCTTCATGCAATCTCCAGGCGAACTTCAGGCGTGGCGTGTGCATGTGATATTAACGTGCGCGAGTGAGGGGGGATCTGTGGCGTGTGCACGACCTGTGATTGACAGTCAGATCTCACACCCCCCTGCGCTGATTGGACCTGATGAAGCGGGAGCGCTGGATTTTTGCAAAACAAATAACACGCTCCAGGTGGAGTTAGAAGCTCGGGTTTTTTTCTAAAACCACCTTATTTATGTTGTTCTGTCGGATTATAGTGTCGATTACACTGAATATGATCAAAAAAATGTTGCCGACGGCAGCTTTAATGAGAGGTTTTATAACTGCCAGTTTAAATGTTCTTGGAACATGACCTAAAGATAAAGACGAGTTAATAATATTGAGGAGAGGCTCTTCCACTACAGGTAACACTTCTTTCAGTAGTTTAGTTGGTATAGGATCTAATAAACATGTTGTTGTTTTAGATGAAGTGATAAGTTTATTTAACTCTTTTTGTTCTATAGTTGTAAAGCACTGTAATTGTTCTTGCGGGGTGATAATTGAAGCTGAATTATAAGGCGCGATTGAAGATTGAACGTTTACAATTGTGGTTCTGATGCTTTCTATTTTCTCAGTGAAGAAGTTCATGAAATCATTACTACTGAACTGTAACGGGATATTTTGTTCGGGTGACGTCTGTTTATTTGTTAGTCTAGCCACGGTGTTAAATAAAAACCTTGGATTGTTTTGGTTGTTTTCTATTAGTTTGCGGAGGTGCTCAGCCCTGGCCGCTTTTAGGGCCTTTTTATAACGTGACATACTGTCTTTCCACGCGATTCTAAAGACCTCTAAATTAGTTTGTTTCCATTTACGCTCTAAAATACGGGTTTCTCTCTTTAAAACATGCGTAGTATTGTTATACCATGGTGCTTTATTTTTCTCTCTGACCTTTTTTAATTTAATAGGTGCAACAACATCCAATGTTCTAGAGAGAATGGTGCTCATAGTGCTAGTTAGTTCTTCTAGTTCATCTGTTTGTTTGGGTTCAGGCAGCAGCTGAGACAGATTAGATAAGCAATTTGAGAAATTATCTATGGTGGATGGGAGGATTGTTCTGCCTGGTTGATAACGCGACGCCGCATGACATATTACAGCAGTACGTAATATGCAAGTTACCATGTAGTGATCAGTGACTTCATCACTTTGTGGAATGATATCTATATCGGTTGGATCGGTTCCATGTGATATAATTAAATCGAGTGTATGATTATGTTGGTCCGGTGACGTTTTGCTTGACCCCAAATGAATTTAATAAATCTGTAAACGCAGCTCCTAACGCATCATTTGGATTATCTACGTGTATGTTAAAATCTCCAACAATTAATGCTTTATCGACATTGACTAATAGGTCTGAGAGAAAATCTGCAAACTCTTTTAGGAAATCAGCGTAAGGCCCTGGCGGTCTATATACGGTAGCCAAGGCTAGAGATAATAGGGATGTTTTTCTAACATCTAAGAGCGTAACATTTAGTACAAGTACTTCAAATGAAATAAACGTATAACCCGTTTTCTGAGTAACATTTAGAATATCTCTCAGGGCTCTCAAGTCTCACGCATTGGGCGTGAGACACACGCAATTCAACCAGTTCACACGCTCACACGCCACACCGTGTATTTCTCACGCTGAAAAGGCAATGCCAACCAAGTTGTCCTGCGAGCTTTATATATAACGTTGTATACGAGGCGCAGGCACACAAAGTGAAGTTTCCTGCCGCCAGCACGTATCTCGGCCAGATTGCGTTCATTACAAGGCAACACAGATGCGCGAACACACGGAAGTTGACGGAACATTCTCGGCCACCGTACGTTCGTTACTAGGTAACCAACAACATCGCGCGAACACACGTCATGATGGAGAAGGTAAGTTGGAAGAAAGCTCGTCTAACATTTTTAGGCTAGAACATTTAATATATTGCCCATCGTTTACATTATTATTGATGCAGTCAAAAACTCTACAACTACTCTGCAACCAGGCCAGAAGCTTTGGCTCAGTTTGGCTAGCTTACGTTTTCTTAAACTAAGGGAATGTTAGTGGGTATGGGAAGGAATGAAGATGTATTTCTTCATTTTATTTTAAATACATTTAAATTTGTTTATTTTATTTTAAATTATATATTATACTGTATTAATAGTCTTTCTAGTTACATTAAGGCTACATGTATTAAAGCAGAGTGCTCTGGGTAATATTTTATATCCTGTCAAAACATACATTAATCATTGCCATTGCATTTGTATTTTTCAAACACAAAACACATTTCATAAGCTGGAGTGTGTACTCACACACATACACACACACACACACACCTTAATAATACTCTAATATGTCATTTGTTCACAATGTCCCATGCACCACACAATAAATAATTATACCATTTTGACTAGACACATTCAAAATGCAAAAAGATTTGTTTTTCCAAACTGTTTGGAGCAATTTGTTATATTTTTGTAATTTTTGTATAACTTATTTGTCATTTTGAAATATAACATTAAAGAGTATATTTGATGTGATGAATTGCTCTGTCATTTATCAGATTTACCAATTGTTATAATTTCAATTTGGGCTGGTTAATTATGAACAATGGGTAAAATTGGGGGGCGGGGACATATGGGGGCGGGGACATATGGGGGCGGGGCTCCATTAGGGCTCCTCCCCTAACCGCATGTGATCTCACTCCGAGCTTTTGGTAAAACTTGAGAGCCCTGATCTCTATAAATGGTTGCAACACCTCCGCCACGACCAATCAGACGGGGCTCATGCTTATAACAGTATCCAGGAGGAGTAGACTCATTAATACCGAAATAATCATTTGGTTTAAGCCAGGTTTCAGTAAGGCAAAGTACATCGAAGCTATTATCTGTGACTATTTCATTTACAATAACTGCCTTAGGTGTGAGTGATCTAATGTTTAGAAGACCTAGCTTTAAAAATAGTTTTTGTTTACTAATAGCAACATTTTCTGTTTTAATAACAATTAGATTTTTCCTAGATCCTGCAGTAGATTTATTATTTGATCTCACTAAACGAGGAATAGACACGGTTTCTATGCAATGTTCTACACTAGTATTTATATCTGTTAAATTGGTGCAGCAGAGACTATGGCTGCGTTCCAAACCGCATACTTCCGTACTATTTAGTATGGGAAAAAGAGTAGGCGAGCGAAAAAGTATGTACGAATCCAAAAGAGTAGGCGAGAATTACCTGGGTGACGTATTAATTATCGCGAGATTCGGGCTTAAGTGCGTTCGAATATGCCTACTTTCCTACTATATAGTAGGCGAAAACAGTACGTGAAGGAAGCAGTACGTTCGAAACATCAGTATTCATAAAAGAGTAGGCGAGAAGCACTGCATGAAAATTGGGATTTCCGACCCCGTAAACGGCCGTAAATCTCCCTAATTTTCGGCAGTTAACGACAATTTACAGCCTGTGAACGTCGCGTTCGTCTGTGCCGAATATTGTCGGAAACGAACCATGACGTATGCAGAGCGCTCGCGCCGGAGGTGTGAATGGCTCTAATTACCATATGAATAGCAGCTCCCGCCAGAGAAAGGCTTGAATTTCCTCACTCACTATTGGTTGAACCCACGTGGTTTAAACAAGAAAAATCACTCGTGATTGGTTGGCAGATCTGTTACTATTGGTCACCCTCGCTCATTATAAATTCAAAAAATTATAATATTCATATAAATGATGATACATAAATAATTTTTTTATATTCATAATATGCTATTCTGTGGTATATTCATGTCATTGTTAACCTATGGACTACACTATTATTACCATCAAGGACATGAATTTATAAAGGAAAGGAAAATTTGCCAGGGACATGCTGTTTATTCAAAGAAAGAGCTTTATTAGCACAAACACAAAACAATATACACCTATGTACAAAGCATAGATCATCTGCACACACAACAAATTGGAAGCTCAGTGTCTGTTTTCATCTTCGGAGCTGTAGGTGACTAGCGGCGTTCTCTCTGAATTCGATCCACTTTGAAAACGTCTGTGGTGCGTTGCCCTGTATTTAGGAGTCGCCTCTAATCTCGACTGCAGCGTAGCACAGAGCTCTGTGAGCTGGTGGTTGAACTTCATCGGACATCAGATCTATGGTGGCGCACTTCCAAATGCCCACGTCATCCTCACCTAGCACACCGTCTCGCTTCTAGCAGCTGTAAAAACAACCAATACAGACAATCAGTACTGTGATGCACTGTGTATGGACACAAAACATCTATTAATGCACTTGAAAAATAGTCACATTGACTAAAAATCTTACCCTCTTTCTTCTCGCTCGACTCCGAGCTGAACTCTTCACAGCTTCGGCCTGCAGTGCCAGATCTGGTTGTTTGTACCTGAAGCGCCTGCGTACTGTCTCGTAGTACGTCTTACAGGCAGCTGGAAAACAATTAAATGAGAGTGATATGAATAAAAACAACGCAAGTCACAGTAAAATGAAACAAGGAGAAAATAGTCAAAGTTACTTATAATGTCGTCATGATCAGCGTCATGAAAATCTGGACTTGCAGACATAGCTCTGAGTAAATGTGAGGTTACGCCCTCGTTATGAGGCGAGGTTACTCTATGGAAACAAAATGTATGATTAAGATCGTAAACTATAACGGATCTATTTTCTTATACAAGAGAATGAAAGCATATTCTTTGAATCTTACCTTTAAAATGTTTGTAAGTTTTTATGAAAGTAAAAAAATAAAAGAATGTAAGATTCTTTAATTTTTTTTACCTTGCTCCAGTTCGTAGCGCCCACAATTTGTCTCAGAGTTGAGAAGATGGCATACTGCTTCCTGTAAATTACAGGATTATTTACAATTATTAAACAAATAATAGCCATCACTCCCATGACCTCTTGCTTTATGATGAAATCATGAAAAACTGAATATTCTTACATTTCACAAGGCCTGACAAAATACAAAAGTGACCGATGAGATGAATACTTACTGGGTGTCAACAGGTCTTTGCTCAGAGGTGCGCTAGCATCTTAAGGGCGAAAAAAACAAAGAATATTCAAAAATGTACAATTATTGAAATCAAACAAAAAGGTAAGAATTGCCACACTCTGCTCTTCTAAGCAAGACTGTCTGAAACATGTCATTAAGCCAATAAAATAAACTGTTACCAAACTTGATTCTCAAGCAGTAAGTAAAGACCAATTTATAGTTATGCGTCGACCTCCCGCTGTAGCTACAGAGTAGGCTGTGTACATAGCGTACCCTTTAGCACACCCTGACGTGCACCTCTCCCAAAATGTAACAATGCGTCAATTTTACGTGGACGGAAGCGCTGTGATTGGTCTAGAACGCCTCCCTCGGGTTTCACAGGCTTCTTTCTGCATGTGTAATTGTGCGTCAACAGGGACAACAATGCAGAAGTATAAATGAAACAGTGTAGCCTATAGCGTAGAGGCTCGGGCTTCGGTCTGACGCAAAAGTATAAATCAGCCTTAAAGGATTAGTTCACCTCAAAATGAAAATTTCCTGATAATTTACTCACACTGAGTGACAAGATATCCATGTCTGTCTTTCCTCAGTGGAAAAGAAATTAAGTTTAAGGAAAACATTTCCATATTTTTAATGGCATATACTTTAATGGCAACCAAAGATCTCAATGTTCCAAGACGGTTCAAATGTCCGTCTCAATGCAGCTTCAGAGTCTCTACACAATCCCAGTCGAGAAATCAGGTTCTTATCTAGCAAAACCATCTGTCATTTTCTAAAATTATATATACACATTTATGTATTTTTTAAACAATTGTTTGTCTTGTGCTAGTCTGCTGGCATTACAGACATTTGAACCTTCTTTGAACATTGGGATTGTTGGTTGCCATTAAAGTCCAATCTCTGTAGAAAAATACTGAAATGTTAATCCTCAAAACTAAATTTATTTTCCACTGAAAAAAGAAATAAAGGTTGGGGCAACAGATAAAGTGAATACTCACTGGAAATTTCCTTGCGCTGAAATCTGGCTGCACATTTCTCCGGGTCAGAGAAGGCTTCCACAAGACATTCAAAGTTTGACTTAGAGTCTGAAACACATGAGTCAGCCAGTAAGTTCGGTCATGTTGCCTATACTAAATTAATAATGAAATACTGGAGACATTACTACGCTTAATTAAGAGTGAGAAGAACCTACTCATCTTGAATGGACAAAAAAAAGCGAATGTTTTTGTCTCATCTTTCCATAGAACGTTTGAAAAGTAACTGAAACTACTGGACCTTCAAACGGGCAGAGGGACGACCAGACTCTGACCATAGAACGCTGCCCGTTTGAAGGTCCAGTAGTTTCAGTTACTTTTCAAACGTTCTATGGAAAGATGAGACAAAAACATTCGCTTTTTTTTGTCCATTCAAGATGAGTAGGTTCTCACTCTTAATTAAGCAGCTTAAATAACTCTGACCAGCACTGTATATATTTAAAATAGATTATTCACAAGCAGTAAAAAACTACTTGTCTTGAATGGAGTGTGACTTTGTGCAGAGCAATGTTTTGTGCAGGGGGAAAAGTACTTACCAGGAGTGGACATTTCACTGCCAGGACGCTCCACTTGGAGACACATGGCACAATCTTTATTAGATAAAACACATGAATAAGCCTGTGACTTATGTTGTACACAACACAATATTATGTTTAAGTTGTCATCAGTACTCACCAGTATTGTGCAACATGCTGGTGTCCTCAATGGGCTGCAGCTTCCTTCGTACATTATTGAAGGGGGTAACGTTATATCTTGACGCTTATACAGAGGTAATGTAAAATAAAATATATAAAGTTAAAGAATTTAATTTTTAAACTGCAATTATAAATGAAGAGAAAACGATTACCCCTGATATTCTCATCCGAATCCAATAATACTGCAAAATGTTTGTATAAAATTTCAGGCCCAATTTGTATCAACCGATTTTATATTTCATCTAATCACCTCATCGTCCTTCTCCTCTGCCTGGTAACGTTGTTACGTTAGGTGTCACATTCACGACGCACATTTATAAATTAGACAATTCACCTTTAAACCCACCTTGCATCATCTGTGAACCCCGTAGCAAGCTGCTATATGGACAAGCTAACTTAGTTAGCAAAGAGCTAAGTTAGCCAGTCAGACTCAGAACTCTATGCCATGCTGCTATCGGTTTACGTGCAGTTTAGTATCCCAAATTGACATAATCTCTCGTGTACAGCTAAAATAACATGGACACTGAACATGAACCATGAGCAGCAAGCTAACTTTAAAAAAAAAAAAAAAGCGCCAAAAGCTAACGAGAAGTTGTTTACACAGAGAGTGCGCGCGCGCGACCGGCTCTCTCTCTCTCTGGTCGTTCTTTAAGTTAAAACATGCGCCCCGTCACAAACGCAGCCGTTCATCTACATTACTCACCGATCAAATAAGACTTTGGCGGGACAAAAATTCACTTTGGCAGGCGCTAAAACAAGTTCAATGCAGAAAAATTCATGCGTAAGTTTCCATTAGACTCGCACGGTAGCCAGGCAAATGGCGAGCTCAGCTGTTGTTGACGCTGTGTGTGCTTCAAGATTATGACGCAAGTGCTAAGATTCTGATTGGCCAAGAGAAAAAGTGCTAAGATTCCGATTGGCCCAGAGAAATATAAATTATAAGATTTATCCAATAATGTTTCTCAATTCTAGCCTGCATGGCAGTTTACTGTGAGAATACAGGAATATAATTGTTTGTGTTTTGTTAGCTTAAGTTTCAGTGTGGATTGTTTGTGTAACCTTTAGACATTAATGAAGATAATTTAATATTTTGTCTAAATCATGCAGAAAACCATCTATCTTTGGATAAAAGCGTCTGACAAATGGATAAATGTAAAATAATATATATTGCCACTGTACACTGTAAGTCCAGATGTTCCTTTATGAACAACAGCCTTTTAAAGTGGATTTTAATGTGGTTATTCAATTTGTCCCATTTTGTCTGTTTAATAATACTGCTATCACAAAAAGGGCAGTAAAAATTTCTGCAACATGTTGTGCATTGCTCCAAAAGTGGTAGCGCTATTCAAACTCCACTGGCTACCTGTCACATTCAGGATTGATTTTAAAATGTTACTATTTGTTTATAAAGCTCTTAACAAACCGGCCCCCCAATATCTGACCAATCTCCTCTGCCCGTACACTCCATCTCGTACTTTGAGATCCAGTGATCACTGTCTTCTTATCGTGCCCAGATCCAGACTTAAAAAACGAGGCGACTGCACTTTTGCGACTGCAGGCCCAAAACTTTGGAACAGTCTACCCCTCTATATCAGACTAGCTCCCTCAATTTCCATCTTCAAAACATCCTTGAAAACTTATTTATTTTCTCTTGCTTTTAATACCCCTTGACTATGATACAACTATTGCCTTTTTTTTATTTTAGTATTTTTTTTAATTTTTTATTGTCCTGTTTCTGCCCTGCATTTTATCTATTGCCCTGTACAGCACTTTGGTCAGCCTTGGCTGTTTTTAATTGTGCGTTATAAATAAATATTGTATTGTATTGTATTTTTTTTAGAATTAAGTTAATACCTTTTAGTCACCTGGGATAAAACTCCCCCTGCTACCCTCATTTGCATTTGTAAAGCTCACAGCAGTCTCATTTACATGTTAAAGCATTAGAGGGAGGGGGGTCACGGGGCAAGCAAGTCCCACGTCAATTTCCGACAATTTCCGACAGTTTGCAGTGTTGCCTGTAAATTGCCGTTTGCAGTCGTAAACCTGAACTTCCACGACAATCTACAGCGCCGGTAACTGTCGAAAATCCCACTTTTCATGCAGTGAAGTTCCCGGATGGCTTACTGCTTCCACACAGATTTTTGAGTGCTGATCCGATGGATACTCTTCTATCCCAGGAGGCCACGCGAGAGGACACGTCATTATCAAACATAGCAGAGATCAGCGACGCGGGTGCTTTCAAATGTGAGTAAACACGGTTCCTTGTGTTAAAATTGCATGTGTTGAACTACTGTAGAGTAAACTGTTGAATTGTTGAAGGTGTAAAGACGTTACACAGTATAGTATAGTTGTGATTTTGCTGTAAAAACACGTTTTATTATGTATAACGTTAGCTAACAGGGGAGCTCCAGTAAGGACACGTAAGTTACGTCTCTAACGTGGATTTACATAAACCATATACATCTTAAAGACGCTTATTTTAAATGTCTATTTACATCTGACAGGAAAATCTTCAGTAAGTTGCAGAAGAGCACATCACAACATGAAATAGACATCTGAGTGATGAATGTGTGCTAGAACAAATCTATAAAGTAACTAAACATAAGTTATCTATTTTATTTGTCCATTATGTTGATAAATTGAGGAACATTTATGTTGGATAAAAAGTTAAAACAACCTCAACATGTAAATGTAGTGTTGAGCTCATAAATCACAGAGGTAATGTGAATCTTGTCTGTCTGGATGTTACAGGGTCGGATGAACAGATGTGTGTTTATCCAGTGGAGAGTGGCTCATGAAGCTAAATGCTGCCATCAAAGGCTTTGAGTGAGTATACTACAGAAATGAATAACAACAACTATTTAAATATTAAGTTGTAGTTTATTTTAATTATTGTAATTTCAAACAGAGCTATTACAGCACTTTTCTGATTCTTGATTTCTGTGCATTTGCTGCAGATCTTTTGTGGTGGAGCAGGACCTGCAAGGAAAGATGATGGCGGCATTTGTGAAAAACAACGTTTTTGTCTTCTAAATAATACTGAAATCAAATGACATTGTGCGGTTAAAATGACTGTTTTTGTGTTATGTTTGTGCATTTTTGTAGGATCTGAAATGTCAGCAGGCTGGTGTGAGCACTGAGGATGAGGAGCCCAGAGCTGAATCCTGGAGATGGTGCCATGGATGAGACCTTCCATCACTCCACCTGCCCTCAGATTGTGAAGCACAACGCATCACGCAACAACCTCAGGCACGAAAGCACGGCTCACCTCTGGCGGTCAGCTGATTCATCAGAATAAAACCGCAGAATGGGAACCGCTGTGTTGAGATGGCAGAAGGATGTGGGGTTCAGTGCCTGTAGCCTACATACATAACTGTAGTTTGAATAAAGCTTTGTTTCATGTGTTGACTTGTATATGCATTTGTTTATTGTGTGATGGTGACTTTGATTCATTCTTTTACTAATTTATTAATATTTCTCATTGTTGTCAGTAAATAAAATATAATTATTTAATTAATGCTTTATTTATTGTTTGAATGAAAATGTAGATATGTTTACTATATACACATCTAAAGTGTATTCATGCATAGCTATGTCATATGACACATTACATTTTGTTTGTTTTATTGAATTATTTTTAGTAAAAAGTAATATAATTAAGTATTGGTCAGCATTTATCGTTGTTATTATTGTATGTTTTGGGGTGGGATAGCAATGCAATTCATTCTGGGGTAATATTCATTTTTAATATCATTATACATAAATTTTTCGAGTATAAAATCAACAGTTTTCTCTAAAGGCGAATCTTGGCACAGCTGCCCATCTCCTTTGTGCAGACATTACAAACGCTGAAGAAAACCGTTCTAGGTAGGGCTGTCGAGTTACTGGTGTTATGAGGTATGTGTGTATATATATATATATATATATATACACACTTATATCAATCATGGGTTTGCATACATAATATGAGATTTTATACACAGGAAAAAATAACCTACAAGGTTGAATATCGTAATATATATTTTCTTAAATAATTAGTTATAATACACTTAAAAAATTCATTTTTTTGTTATTTATAGGCCTAGGCCTGAGGGATGAAACGAGAGTTAAATTCAGCAAGAAAAAGAGGAAAACATAAAGCAGTTTGCCACTTTTGCTTGTGGATGAAAATGTTTGGATATAAAATAAAGAAATTAACAACATATTCAAGAGATGACAATTTTGGGATTTCGTAATAAAAATAAATAATATCATTAAGGATATAACGGTGGGTCACATTAGTAGGGTTAAATATAAGAACTTAAATCAACCCTAAATGTATTCACAAAATAAATGGGCAGCAGTTTCTTCAAAAAGACCACAAAATGAGCAAGTTTAATCAATATCAAGATATTTACAGATAGATGAATTAAACGTGTCGTTCAAATCTTTTAAGTTGTTGCGCGTGTGATAACGCGTCGTAGGTCACATGACAACGTCAACATAGCAGATGTCCGGTTCGCATTCATACCTATGATTCATACTCAACGAGATCTGGCTATAAAGTACCTACTCTTTTAGCGCTCGTTAAGTAAGTACTTATTGAAATTAAGTACCTACTCACTGAGTATGCGGTTTGGAACGCAGCATATGATTTGGACTTTTGGTTACTAGTCAAAGGGTATTTAACATTTTGGAGATGTTATCTGACAGAAGATCCGCTCCGAATCTGCTTGGGTGTAAGCCATCAGCACGGAAAAGCCTAGGACGCTCCCAAAACAGATTCCAATTATTTACAAAGAGCAGTTTCTGCTCATTGCACCATGACATTAACCATTCATTTAGCGCAAATAATCTGCTGAACTTTTCATGCCCTAATCGGTACGTGGGAAGCGGTCCTGACACAATGATCGTTGTTTCAGGCGATGTGCTGCGTACCGTATCGATTAGATTCCTGAAGTCTTTCTTCAGAATCTCCGTCTGGCGCAGCCTGATGTCGTTCACTCCTGCGTGCAGGACCACAGTTCCGACGCGCTCGTCACCGTTCAGGATCTCGGGAACGTGAGCAGCGATTTCAGAAACACGAGCACCAGGAAAGCAGTGACTGTGCACCTTACTTTTACCTAACGTAGCGTGTACGTGCCGAACGATGGAATCGCCGATGATCACAGCATCGCGTTCTGTTTCGCGTAGAGGGGAGAAGCGGTTTTGTGTGGATAACTCGAAAACCGGGAGGGTCGGAGAAAGTCTTGGTCTAAACCTGACTCGCGTCTTCCGCTGCGGAACCACCCAGGCTTCGTGGTGGCGTGTTGGAGCCGGAGTGAACGAGACCATGGCTGATTGCGACCGATGCTGAGGAACGCACGGAGTAGACGCGGTCGGAGTCAGCGGGTTAGTAACGTTAAACACTGATTTGTGTGCATCGGCGCGTGATGTTTCAAGAGCCAAACACCGGTCTCTCAGCTCGGCCTGTCTCAATAAAAGGTCGTGGATCTGTTTCTCAACAGATTCCAGCTCAGACTGCAGTGCGTGCAGCTCAAATGTGTCCTCACCTGCACCAAAAGGTAGACTACTTACATTTGATATATTCGCCATTTTAACAGATGAACAGTGAGTTAGCAACGAAGCTACCAGTGATGCTATCAATATTAATACTAATTTATGACTGAAGTCTTGGATATAATCCGTTTATTTTATTTTATTTTATTTATTTATTTTAATTTAATTTTTTTTAGTGGTAGGGGTGTAGAGTAGACGCACGATAGGCGAAAAAAATTTTTTTTGTTTGTAAGTGAGTGTGGAGAAGACGCGTTCAGCCGTGATCCACGGACGTACCTTTAAGAGTATCCAGCGTTGGATCACTAATAGGCTTGAGACGTGTCTGCTCAACAGTCCGCGTTGTAACTATGAGGTTTTTTAGTGGTAGGGGTGTAGAGTAGACGCACGATAGGCGAGAAAAAAAAAAAAGAAAAAAAAAAAGAAAGAAAAAAAAGAAAGAAAAAAAACCCAATGTTTGTTTGTAAGTGAGTGTGGAGAAGACGCGTTCAGCCGTGATCCACGGACGTACCTTTAAGAGTATGCAGCGTTGGATCACTAATAGGCTTGAGACGCGTCTGCTCAACAGTCCGCCTTGTAACTATGAGGTTTGAGCAGTAGTGCTTCTCAGTGAGGAAAAGTAGAAAATGTTCGTTGTAAGCGAGTTTAAAGAGAAAAATCAAGAATTATAAATCAAATCGATAGAGCTCCAAAAACAACAACGCATTCAGACGCGACGCATGATAATAACAGGACAAGACATTACTCACCGTGTTTGTTGAGTGATTCTTACTCACCTGAGCTTTTATGAACTCAAAGGCGCGAGAGAAAATAAATAAATAAAAATAGCTGAGCGCACGGGTGGCGCGTTAACAGCCTAGCGAATTACTAGCGTGTTGTGCTAGTAGTAACGGAAGCTAGCGATGTCAGGTTAATCTGAGATGTTGGGTAAGCTGTATTTAGTAGTAGTATAAACAACTACAAATTGTAGTAGGCCTAAATGATGGTTCAAAACAAGGAAATACGAGGCTATAGACGGAGCTTACAGCACCGAAGCAAACACACTCACAGCAGGCAGCGAGGCAGACAGGAATAAGGAACTAGTGAGAATGTTTTTGGAGATTACTTAAACAATGATGTCGGGACGACATCTTATTTTGAGGGGGAGAGTGTGGTGGTTACAAAAGTAGATACGTAATTGTAAATCATTAAGTAGATAAATAGTAGTAAATATGTTATATGTAAGATATATGGATGACAAGAGAATTTATTCCTTAAATGTGTTTATTTCGTTGATTAATGTTCCCTGCTCAATCGTTCGATTAATTGATTGCTTTTCCTTTGGGAGGTGTTCGCCTGCTTGAGGAGCATAGTTGCCAAGTCCGCTTATAATACGCGACTTTGGGCTTTTTTTTTTTGTAAGTCGCGTTAAAACAGCACGGGTTGCGGGTTGCGTTTTTTTGGGCTTATTAAAAAATATATGGTTGCTTGTTAGGAAAATCTGACAAGCAACTTCGTTTTCTTTACATCTATGGTGGTTGCCGTTTTCAATACATTGATTGACACTGTCTGCTCACAGATATAGCCAATCAGTGCAATCATATAAGGGCTGTGGCGTAACATTCGTCAAAACATTCAGCCGAAACCGCCCCCTTATCCCCCTCATTGGAGAAAAATCACGTTCAACGTGCAGGCAGCGCGCGCGACGCTGTAATCCAGCTATGATCGACAGAAATACACGTATTTCAATTTCCACAAACAATGCCTCCAACGAAGTGGTCCAAATATGGCAAAAAGTACAACAAGGACTGGGAAAAGGATAAACAACTTAAAGACTGGATAGGCCAAGTGGTTGGTGATCAGACTAAAGCGATGTGCAGGTACTGCAAAACGGAGATTCGTGCTCACCATGGAGACCTACTACAACATGTAAGCACAGACAAACACAAGCGGAATGCCAAACCATTTTCCTCAACACGTCTAACAGACATCGGTTTTACAGTGTCAAAACCTTCGACTACAAATCAAATGGCTGAGCTTCAGCTAGCAAGCTATATAGCTTGCCACACAGCAATTAGTTCAGTTGATCACTTAGGTGAATTGGTAAATTCGGCTTTTGAAAAGGATGTGAGCATCCATCGTACAAAATGTACAGCACTTATCAGCAATGTCATAGCCCCCTGCATGTTTAAAGACTTGTTAAAAGATATTGGAGAGGCTTCGTATTCACTGGTAATCGACGAGAGCACAGATGTCGCGTCGGTAAAGCAGCTGTGTGTGGTAGTGCGTTACTACAGTGTCTCATTAAACAAAATTGTTTCAACATTTTTGGGTTTAGTGGATATGCAGGGAGAGACGGCAGAAGCAATCGCGACAACACTGACGCAGTTTCTTGACAGTATCGGTCTGGATTTCAAGAGGTGTGTAGGCATCGGAACTGATGGTTGTAGTGTCATGGTTGGACGGAAAAACTCTGTTTATACTCACCTTCTCAAAAAGAATGAGAAACTACAACTGCTTAAGTGCGTGTGTCATTCAATTCAACTTTGTGCCAGCAAAGCCGTTGAAACACTGCCTCGCAATCTCGAGTTTTTAATTTCACATTCGCACAACTGGTTTTCTCACAGTGCACTGAGGCGCAGAGAATATGCCAAAATTTACCAATTAATCAACCCCGATGAAACGCCATTGATGCTAGTGCAGCTTTCAGGCACTAGATGGCTCTCCATATATGACTGCTGTGTCCGTGTGTTAAAGCAATGGGATGAGCTGAAGTTACATTTCCAGCTGTGTAAAGATGCAAAACGATGCTATGATGCAGAAGTACTCTACCAGATGTACTGTGATCCTGTAAATAAACTGTACCTGGAGTTTCTTATGCCCATCTTACATGAGTTTTCTAGAGTCAACAAATTGTTCCAACTCGAAAATGGGAATGCGTTTAAAATGCTGGACTGCCTACAGTCATTTTTCCGTACACTTATCTCCAGAGTAATCACACCCAGCGCCATACCTCCTTCTGATTCCAAACTCCTTGATGTCAATTTGAATGACACAACCAATCATCTGCCCGTGTGTGCGGTTAATTTCGGCGTGCAGTTTACTATTACTCTTGGAGAGGCAAAGCTGGACAGCACTGCTGAAACAAATATGAAGAACAGATGCCGGGATTTCCTTCTGGAAGCAGCAAAGCAGGTGCAGAATAGGCTCCCAGCAAATATCAATACCTGGAAATCCATGTCATCGTTCAGCCCATCTGTGATTCTATCACAGAACAAACCACAGTTAGCCACAGTATCCATGCTGAAAATGTACACTGGTGATCTCGGGGCCCTGGATGCACAGTATCAGGCAATCAGCTTCCATGAGTGGAAAATAAAGGATGACTGTCAAGCAGAACAGTTCTGGGCGGAAGTTCTGAACTACAAGGACAGCAGTGGGGAACAGTGTTTTAAAGATCTGGGCCTGTTTGCGCTGTCTCTTCTTGCGATGCCTTTAAGCAATGCAGATGTTGAAAGGGTTTTTTCACAAATGAACCATGTAAAATCTAAATTGCGGAACAGAATGGGGCAGAAAACACTCAGTAGCATATTGTACATTCGCTACGGCCTAAGAAGACTTGGAATTTGTTGCAAGGACTTTGTCCCAAGCCAAGAAATGTTGCAGCGCTTTAGTGTTGGGATGTACAGAGGTGGAGAGGAGACCGCTGGTGAGATGATGGACAGTGCAGGGGAGGAGAGGGATGACCTTCTTTTGTAAGGTAAATTTGTAATTTTTATAGTGTTTTTGTAATATATTAATTATCACAGGCTTTAATAAAAAACAAGTAGGCCTAGTCCTATACTATACTAACAGAAAATACATATGGTTCAATTTTATTTTATTAAGCTAAATATATGTTACAGCTCCCCTTAATGCTCTTGTCTTTCCCTTCTTGTCTTTTTGTCCTTTTCCTTCTCTCCAATCCTATTCAGCCTCACAGGTGATCAGAGATGAGGAAAGTGCGTGCCCTCCGCTTTGTTGCAGTTCGCTGATTTTTTTTTTTATCCTTTTTTTCCTAATCAGTTTATCCTTTTCTAATAAAGGAGTGGTTTCAGTTTAATATGTTGCAGGCTCATTTATTGGTAATAAATGATAATGCGGAAAATAAATAATCTAATAATATTGGGCTTGTTTTGGGCTTGTTTTTGAAGCTCCAGTTGCTTATTTGTCTCGCGAGAGTTGGCAACTGTGTTGAGGAGGGGGCGCGCGCGCGCTGCTCAAACAATACAGACTCTGATAAGTGAAGCAGCAGCAGCTCCGTGTCCTGTATTAATATATACATATATCTCCCCTCATCAGGTATGAATTACATAAAAGCAATGAGAGTATGTTTTTTGACATGTAAGAGTTTAAGAAATGTTAACTACATTGTTTAAAGTGTTTAAGTTTACTGTTATTACGGACATGTAAAAGTTCGCTTCAAGTCACGTCTGTGTGCTGCGTCACGCGTGCTAGTTACACATTTCCATGCTAGTGATGGAGACTGTGCGGTCTCAGAGAAAATACGCAATATTAGAGTAAAGTCCACAAATAACGTGTTTTGGTGAAATAATACAATGAGTAAGTTGTAAGTGCCAAATAACTGTGAAAATGAGTGTCTGTACTAAAAAGTGTATCAGAAAGAATAATTCTGGCAAACATGAACACATTTTTAGGATTTATTCACATGGAAAATGTCATAAATGTTATCAGTGAATATCTCATAGTACATAATGCTTAATCTGTAGACACAGCAGTAAAGGGAAAATACTGTATATGTAGTTCTGTTCTATATTTTGTGATTACTGAAATGATGCGCTGTCATTGATTGACATAAGAGTGATTGAACTGTTTTACATTGTATAAAAAAACAATACAGACTCTGATAAGTGAAGCAGCAGCAGCTCCGTGTCCTGTATTAATATATACATATATCTCCCCTCATCAGGCGGTGAGGGTACTACACCAGCACAGCCTGTCTCATGATGACCCGTGCTGTTGTTTCAAACACTTGATGATTACGAGTGATGAAGTCCAGCAAGCTCTCGCAGGGTTCGGGATACTCCATAACCAGAGTGAAATCTCTAGGATCTTCAAACCACTCGAATAGTCGTATGACGAAGGGGCTTATGGGTTCTTGCCTCATCATCATCAGCAGCGCCACTTCTGTAACGAGAGGTTCGGGATTCCCAGGCTAGAGAGAAGTAGCAGACTGAAGGTTAGCTGGGTAAAAATCTGAAGAAAACATCATTTTGAAATGTACTTTTCTTTGATCTTTTTAGATCCGTTCAAAAGAGCCTTTTCAGCTCAAAGTTATTTGGTGCCTCTAGGCTTATTTGTTGATCACATTTACACCTAATGCTTCCTACGGGTGTATTAACTACAGTAATCTGCACTTAAACAACTCAATACACATTCAGCTTTTGGACAACTTACAATATTAAGATAACGATCGTTGTGAATCTTGCGCATCCGCTTGATGGCAACCTGCAAAAAAAACAAAACATCCCAGTTTCAATAACAGTAACAGTATTCTAGCGCCTGAACTTGCACTGAGTATTAAACCATCTGTAAATTGTTTTAAATGTGTTTTGCAAGAGCAAAATGTTTGTACAATTAAGTAAGATTTACCTTTTTGCCATCAAATCTGCGTGTTCCCAGGTACACCTTGCCAAATCCTCCGGATCCAATCATCTTTCCCACATTATAGAGAGACTCAAAGGACTCTGAAAAACAAACAGAATAATATGAGACAATTATTAGCTTGCTAGATCCAGTGCTGGTCGAGAAAATAATATTATAATGGGGGAAATAATATTAATATTCTCTAAAAAACAAGCCTTATTTTGAGTGGAAACCAAGATAATACTGTTGAAAATAATGTTGGAGAAATAATGATTTACCATGATTTGGCTTGACGCCGGAGTGATCTGGAGCGGGTGATGATGGTTCAGGATCAGGAACAAAAGCCTCCACAACATCCACAACACTACAGGAACAGCAGCAGAACACACACTTCAAAGCCTTCCAGAGCCGGAGGAAACAACCAGCTATTTCCCTCTTCCTGCGTTCTGGAGCTTTTTCTGAAATGAAGAAAAAACTATTGAAAACAACTATTAGACACATCTCTGACGTCAAATTAAGCAATGACATAACTTACATTTTACTGTTAAATTCTTATCTGTAATGTTACAAATCTAAAGTAATGGGAATTGTTCACGCTATCCCCCTGACTTCTGCTTAATGCCTGCATAAATGTCCCAACATCTTATTTCACAATATTAATAGTCATTTTATTTCACAATTATCTCGATTACGAGGGCGGAGCCTGGTGATTCCGTGTCAACGATAAAGTTCATTTTCTTATTTTATCTGATCTTTTATTAAAAAGAAAACATACATTTCCAGGCTTCATTTGGCCAACTCTGGCACATGTGTGGCTCAGTTCTGGTAATGGCAAAGATCATATGGGCCATATCTTAAAATATATTTATATTATATTAAACATTGACTTTTATTAAATGCATAGCAATGTCTTATTTATGACATAACCGACTCTGTAATGCTCGGCACGACAGCCATTTTGACAATTCAAGAGCAATAAGTGGCGAAATATAATTATTTTCTGGATCGTATGCTGTCGAGAAGCGGCTTTCTGTGTGTGTGTTTCTGGTGTGTGTCAGACAGCGCAAGTGCCATCAAGTTCATGCCTTATTGAGAGCGTTTTGCTAACATTCCCATTCAATTAAGGAAACATTATTTCTAAATGTTCCCTGAACGTTCAAAACGTCCAGTTTTTTCAACGTTTAAAACATTTTCTATCTTGGTTAAAGGAACATTCTATTTTATAATTTTGCATTATGGGAACGTTACTTTTGAAGGTTCTCGGAATGTTCTGAAAATGTTAGATGAATGTCCAATTCAAATATTTTAAAATATCTCACCTTTTGAGCTCTTGTTCACTGGAGAAGCCTCCACGGCACCCTGAGCAGTTCGGCCATCTGAAGTCTCTGTTGGCTCGACAGGAACTTGACCCGGCAGCGGAGGACACAGAAACCCTTCGAGGCTGTCGGAACTGGACAAACCCTGTTGGTTTGGGCTCTCCAATCCATCGCCACTCCACCTCCACTCGACGCTGTACGAGCCTCGGCTGCTCAGACTCAACGGCTCTCTACACCTCCTCTCGACAGGGACCTCAGAGAGGAACGAACCTGAGGATGACTCTCTACACCTCCTCTCGACATGGACCTCAGAGAGGAACGAACCTGAGGATGACTCTCTACACCTCCTCTCGACAGGGACCTCAGAGAGGAACGAACCTGAGGATGACTCTCTACACCTCCTCTCGACATGGACCTCAGAGAGGAACGAACCTGAGGATGACTCTCTACACCTCCTCTCGACAGGGACCTCAGACAGGAACGAACCTGAGGATGACTCTCTACACCTCCTCTCGACAGGGACCTCAGACAGGAACGAACCTGAGGATTGTAATATATTTGAATAACATGAGGAGACGTTCGTAATCTGGTGAACCTTTACTGAACAAGGCAACATAGAACGTCCATCATCTGGGTTCTGCTTCGCCCTCGTCCAAACCTCCTGACCAGCCGTCTGAGAGAAAGCAGCTCTCCATCTGGAGTGGTCTGAGGATGGAATATTTCACACATCACATAATTAGTAATGTTTTAATAATAATAATCAGTAATCAATGTCTGTGGTCAATTACAAATTTTTACTTCAGTTACTCAAATTCAAAAGTTTATTTCACATGCAAGGAATCAAATAAATGTGATCAAATGGGTTCTTCACATTAATGTAGTCAGTCATTGTACAACATCATACCATAAACCATAAATGAAAAATTAAAGCACTCACCTCCTCTTTCGCCCATCATGTGAGCCATCGACGTTCTCCTGCAAACTGAAATAAAAACTATACAAAATACAACACAAAATACAATACAATACAATACAAATCTCCTCAGAAATACTCCCCTAAAAATAAATAATAAAAGAAACAATTAAATAAACTCCTTCTAAAATTAGAAAAGAACAATCAAATAATAGTATTCTCGGAAATTATATGATGCTTTCAAAAATATAACTCTATAAAAAGGATATATCCTCCCGATGTCCTTCTAGAATAAAAGTCTCCTCTCAGAAATCCAGAAAACAGCTTCAAAGTCTCAAGATTTGCATAGAAATTTCTCTGCAAAAAGTCTGTCAATTCGCCTCGTCTCTCAATCGACAGACTGCGATATGTTCAAGTGTAAATATACATGCAGATTGCAGATTGATTCATAAAATGCGTCGCCATAGCAACTAAAATTCAAATCACTCATATGCGCGCACAGATAGCGATTGGTTCAAGTGTAAATATAGGCAGTATAGGCATGCACGCGCACATCGAATCTGATTATTAATAGTTACACATTTAATGTTTTCTTTAATATGAGATTATTTGTTTCAAACCAGTTTTATTATTAAAATCCGTGGAAAATGCGCATAAAAAGGCACAAGGGAGATTAAATCGGACATCATCTTAAACTCTAGATTAATTAAATTTGCCCATTTCCGCATATATAACCATTAAGGCCAATCAGCTTTCAGTATCACTAATGCGTCATCAAACCAGTTAGTAGTAGTGGTGAAGAAATCCAAATTTGAGAGAAAAACAATTATGGCCAAACTTGTATTGGATGGAGTTAGCCTTATTGATAAAAAAATGTAATAGTAAACTTATAAAGCTATTGTTACATTACACAGTTTACACATCCCCTCGATGTAAATCTTTCTGGAATAATTTTTTTGACAGTATTCACTGGAAGAGGGCGTGGTTACTCTCAGAGAAATACTGTATGTCCAATAAAAGTAGAGAGGTACACTTTAAGATTCTTCATAATGTTTAACGTTACCCAACCAACTCACAAATTGCCTCATTTGTTGATCTCTCTGACCTGTGTGTATTTTGTAAAGTTGAGGAAGAAACTTTGCTTCATTTATTCCACCACTGTAATCAGGTTAAGCCTCTTTGGGAGAGCTTGGGTTGTTATCTTTCTCACTTTATCAAATGTGATTTCAACTTTTCATTGAAGAATATATTCCTCTATTTTTCTGGGAGTGACTATGCTATTGATAATGTTGTTAATTTTTTTGTGTTTCATTGTTTTTTTTATTCACAAAAACAAATTTCTCAAGACTTTGCCTAGATTTGATGTCTTTATTGCTGAGATTTCCCTTATTGTAAAATCTCTTGAACTCATTGATAACAGTAAGAACAACAAGTTTCTTAAGAACTATGTACGTTTTTTTTCTTACTTGTTGAGGAGTCAGTTATTGTTTTGTTTTTTGTTGTTGTTTATTTTATTTTTTTCGGTTAATGTATTCAATGCAGTGCTGTTTCTTCTAAAGAAATTTAAAAATATATATATAAAAATCCAAATTTTTGTTGAATTCTCTATTAAAATTGTTCACAATTACTAGTACCCAGTTAACTATAAACTTGCTAAATTTGCTCTGCAAGTGAACGTCGTCTTGTGGGTCCATGATCTCAAAGAGGCACAAAATCACTTCCACGGACCTTCACCTGGACTGATCCTGCTGGAGGAATGATCTGCCTAACTCAGTCAGAGCTGCTGAGGCCGTGGACATTTTCAAGAAACGGCTGAAGACGCATCTTTTTCAGCAACACTTGATCCATTAATACTAACACTTTCTCTTCTATTCTAGATCTATTTATATAAAAGTACATGTACTGCGTTAGATTAAACCGGCAAGGGTCACAGCACTTGCATATTGTTGTCCTATTGTTAGTTTAACTGCTTCTATTGTTCTCATTTGTAAGTCGCTTTGGATAAAATTCTTCTATTCTTTGAATTTGATTTCTGAAGGATCATGTAAAACTGAAGACTGAGTAATGATGCTGAAAATTCAGCTTTGATAACAGGAATGAATGACATTTTAAATAATATTAAAACAGAAAACAGATATTTTTAAGTGTAAGAATATTTCACAATAAAAAAAGCCAACTTACTGACAGTTCTCCAAATAAACATAAAACAGTAAAATGAACTGAGATATTTTTATTGGAAGTGTTCATGCATCATACTAAGTTGATTCAACAAATTCATTACTTAAATGATGAAAACGTACAATGTTTTGTTGTTCAAACTAAATCTATAACTAAATCGTTTTAGTTTTCATTGAAGTTCGCATGTTTTGCAAGCGCGTGCGCAGTTTGAACCCTGAACGCATGCGCAGTTTGAGACTTCAGCTCCTCGGCGGTCACGTGTCTGTCTGCTGCTGGTGAGAAGTCGGTAGCGGAGTCCTGCCTTCAATTCAGCGTTTCTGCAGAATCACTGGTATGTGTTAATCATTTTTATAATCGACTGTATGTTATTTGTCATATATAATGTATATTGTGCTCTTCCCAAACTGATGGCCTGATCTAATTCACCAGTGCTGCCGATTTCGCACACTTTTGGGTGCTTTTGTCAATGCTGTTGTTAACTAGCGGTGTCCTGCCTATTCAATCCAGCGTTTCTAAAGAGTCACTGGTGTGTATTAACGACACACTGACGGGAATATTGTTCTTTGTGTTGTTCACTGTATCGCTTGTTTATACAAAGGGTTTGTTACCGCCGGCGCTCTCTGGAAGACTACATTACCCATCACTGCCTAGAACTACAGCAAACTACGGCAACTCAAATAGCTCAAAATACACAGCACGTTTAGTTTTTTTTTTTTTTTGGTGACTCTCCCTGCATTCCAAATGGCATAATGTTATGTATTTTAAAAATAATAATTTTTATTGTGAATACATTTATTTTAAATTCATTAATTAATTAATGATTTAAGTAATAATTGATGTGCTATATTAGACATTTTTGAAGTAGAAATTTGAAAGTTCAAAACACTGATAATTACAATAACTAGGTTTCCTGAAATAAATATTGTTTAAATATTGCTTAAGTACAAAGACTTGACTTGGCCTTTAGGGACTTGTGAACATGTTCTGGTATTTATCATTTTTATAATCAACTGTATGTTTTGTCATATCAAATGAGATGTTTGCTCATTATGTATTTACAGTAGTTGAGGAGTTCAGAGAGAGATGGCCTGCCGACTGCACCTTTTCTAAAGGATGAGGTAAACCATTTAATAGCAACTGTCAATATTAATAATTATTCTAATTATTATTTCTAAATATCTTCAAATGCATCATATTTTTGCCAGTGATGAAGATCTTTATTAGTTGAACATCTTCGTATGCTGTCTGTGAATGAATGATTCCACAGGACGATATATTCGATTTCATTTCACTCAGGTAATACATTTTACAACCAAACAGATTATTACGCCACAATAGCACTACTAGAAAGTATGACATTACCTGTTTTTTTGGACATATACATTAATTTATACATTAAATAAGCTACCATTGTTCACAGTTTATGAACACCCGCCATCCCGCGGTAGTTTGTGTGTATTGTTGCGCAGTGGCGTGCGAACTCGACTTGAAAACGAATGCCTTTGCCTGCCGTAGACACAGTTAACCAGTTTAAACATGCTTGCAGAAATATACATTTGATTATATTTTGGAGAACAGACAGAAGAAGATCCGGTGATGTACTTTTGTTTGTTTTTTTGTGTTCAGATGTTCAGTAGCAGTCATGAGCGCGAGCACATGTGGAGAGTTTTAACTCTTTCTTCTCTGTGTCAATTACATGCCTTTGAATGCAACACTCTGCAGATTCACTTTATTTCTACATGTCTAATAATCCAAATGTAGTTGTATAAGTTACTATTATACAAACCAAAGGACAGGCAATGATTTTCGGGCTACAGATGGCAGAAATAATGCTTGTCTCTTCTGTTTTTGTTGCAAAGATAGCCTATCTACTTATGATAATAATAGTCATTTAAATTAAATGCAAGAGATGCAAAAGCCTCTGAGTACCATCTGAAATTTTCTACTAAAAGAGCATTTTTATCAAGCTATGTTTATGTTCAGTTATTTCACTTAAATGGCAATGTAAAGTACCTATTAATTGTCATTAAAGTGAAATTACTGAACTTAAATATACAAGCTCGATAAAAATGCTTGTTTTAGAAGAAAGTTTCAGATGGCACTCAGAGGCTTTTGCATCTGAAGTCTTCATATATATATATATATATATATATATATATATATATATATATATATATATATATATATATATGATTATTACTTTTACTTTGAGTAAATATTTCTATAAGTACTTGTACTTTTACTTGAGTACAGTTTTTGGATACTCTACCCACCTCTGGTTAATTGATGCACATGATGTTGTATAACGTTAATGGTCGCCGAATATAACCACAAAATGGCGTTAACTGTTATCTACATCACAAGAGAAATGGACGAATCAGTCATATAAAAAAGTTATTCAGTAAATCGCTTTGGACAAAAGCGTCTGCTTTGGCCTGTTTAATAACATATAGATAATAGATGGACAATAACGAATGTCACCCATAACATCTATAACTAATGGTTGCCCTTTTCATTTTTCTTTCCTCATAGGTTCAAATACTAATAGCTGGACTGAAGTGGCACTACACCATGCCTAACAACAAAGGTAAGCCATGTAGCTATAGTGTAATTTAGATTAAAGTCAAATATTGAAAGCAACACATTGACCGTAAGAGAGAATAAAATAATAAATTACCCTTGTGTAATACCTATACTGTCATATTATTATTTCAATGAACAGATAAGAGCAATTAATTTGTGTTTTATTGTATATCTGCATTAGGGGTGTCCCCGACTATGGATTTTCATAGTCGAATCAGAATCGTCAAGTCTTGCCTATAGTCGACTAATAGTCGAATCATGTGTATGGGGGCGGGGCTTTAACATTTCAAAGCCGCGATGTACAGAAAATCACACAAAGATATAGAAGAAAATGTATAAAAACATTTTGGATCAATAAAACTAAGAAATAACATTAATAACTCCAGAAAGTCCACACTGCAGACAGGATTTACATTTCACATGCAAAAAAAAAAATTTCTTTTTAGCTAAACATGTTCACAGCATCCAAAAATCTAATTTTTTATTAACTAGTTTTGAAATCACTTGTACCCAATACCTGATCGAGAGAACAAATCCAGTCTTTCACTCTGTCTGTGTCCGCTGGAGTCTTTTGTGCGCGCGGATAAAATACACTCTAAAACACTTAACGTGAAAAACGTTTAACGACTCAATCTCCTAAAATAGTTAAATTAAGGAAAACCATGATCGCACTTCTGCCGGCCAACGTTAACAAGTTGGTTTTCCACGGGACATTCTAAAATGCTTAAAGGAACACTCCACCGTTTTTTGAAATAGGGCTTATTCACCTTCTTTCCTACATTTAGATAGGTGGGCAAATGCATTTTTGTCTCAGTGCATGCCTTGTTTTAGTTTTACAGGGTTGGCGCTAGCTTAGCTTAGCATAATGAATGGAATCCTTTGTTGCCAGCTAGCATGTCCTGAGTAAAAGTGATATAAAAAAAAAAAACCCCACCTAATTACTTCTTGTGGCCTGCGTATTCACAACGAGTACAAATAGCGATGCAGATTAACACTAGGCGATTTCCTATGCAGATTTTGACTTGGGACTATATTAGGGGGAAGCACAGGCGAAGCACTGCTACTTGGGCGCAGAGATATCACGCCCAAGTAGCAGTGCTTCGCCTGTGCTTCCCCCTAATATAGTCCTTAATATATAAGTCAATATCTGCCTAGGAAATCGCCTAGTGTTAATCTGCATCACTATTTGTACTTGTTGTGAATACGCAGGCCACAAGAAGTAATTAGGTAGGGTTTTTTTTTTTTTATCACTTTTATTCAGGACATGCTAGCTGGCAACAAAGGATTCCATTCATTATGCTAAGCTAAGCTCACGCCGACCCTGTCAAACTAAAACAATGCATGCACTGAGACAAAAATGCATTTGCCCACCTATCTAAATGTGGGAAAGAAGGTGAATAAGCCCTATTTCAAAAAACGGTGGAGTGTTCCTTTAACGTGAAAAAAGCTTTTAAAACGCTTAAAGGCACTTTAACGTGGCTTAATGTACACAGTAGCCTACACACTTTATGTGCAGAGAAGCAGATGAACCCAGAATATGAACGCAATGCGTTCCTCCTATATTTTTTATTTAACTATTTTAGGAGATTGAGTCGTTAAACGTTTTTCACGTTAAGTGTTTTAGAATGTATTTTATCCGCGCGCACAAAAGACTCCAGCGGACACAGACAGAGTGAAAGACTGGTTTTCCTGATGCTAAATCCAGCCTTGGAGAATATCCTTTCTGATGGTGTACATGATCCACACTTTAGATTTTCTTATCCCAGACATTGTTAAAGATTTAAATCCTTGCCGCCAAGACGCTCCTCTGTCGGTCACGGATTGAAAGTGAAACTTAAATCTGTCACGGGGTGTTTGCATTTATTCACGCACGTTAAAAAATATTTAGAAAGCTTCTTTCTTTGCACATTTTATATACAGCATTATCATAATAGGCTGAATATTAACGTATTGACAGAAAACCGGTAGTTCTATGTGAAATCAGACATTGAGCGCCCTCATATAGCCAAAGTGGCATGATCCTCGTTTCATAACACCTCAGCGAAGATTCGAGCGTGAGATCGGTAGTCGAATCAGGCTCCTCCAATCGAAGCATCGAATCTTCGACTATTCGGGGTCACCCCTAATCTGCATATCATTTTTTTCTGTTTTGTTTGGATAGAAAGAAATCAATGGCCGACACAAGTTACTTGTGTGTGTTAAAATATGTGTACTGACAAAACAATGTTTTGATTGTGATTGCTGTATGCTATTAACAGGTCCAGTGATTTGGATCATGGGCAGCAGTTACATTCGTCGTGGGGAAGAGAGGGCCAGAGAGACCATAGGGGCCAAGGTTCACTGGTTTGGCTGGGGTGGACTTCGATGGCACGGACTCCTTCCTTTCTTCTACCGGTCCCTTAGAGGAAGAGCAGCCCCGGATGTCCTGCTGATTCACTGCGGCGGGAACGACTTACAGTAAAAAAAAAAAAAATTGAACATTGTTACACGTTACATGTAGTTCATACAAAAAGAATTCTACAGTAAAAACTGCTTAAAATGTGGATTTCGTTGGAGTTGTGCCTCTACTATGATGGGATAATGTCCACTTTAACGCACCCTCCGAGACTGCCGTGAAATAGCACCGCGAATTGTGCAGAAAATGCAATAGGCGGCTCTTTGTGCATTGTGTAATGTGAAGTTCAAAAATTCATTCAAAATAATTCTACAGTAAAAACTGCTTAAAATTTGGATTTCGTTAGAGTAGCAGCTCTACTATAATGGGATTCCTTTTTTTTCTTTTTCCTTTTTTCTGCACCCGATGGATAGACTCGTTTCATTTTTGCGGTCAAATTTCCAAGACAACGATTTTACACGGTCGGTTGACTGTTAAACCGCGGCACCGGCGAGTACCATCTGTAGTTAGGGGGCCCGCTAGTGGCGGCGGGGCCCTAAGCAGCCGCTTAGTTCGCTTATAGGGAGAGCCGGCTCTGAGTGTGAGCGATACACACAGAAAGTGCTGTAAACATTATTTGAACAGGAAGATGTGCACTAAAAACACCATACTATTGGGGATGGAAAAGTATTAATTTGTTCATCCTCCTTCTCACAAGAGCCCCTGATACTTTTTCAGTTTCTCGCCTTGCCAAATGATGAAGGCGTATCTTGCAGTACATGGAGGCTGCCATCTTAACCAAGGTGTGAACATGATTGTCCTCAACACTGGTCTCAAACATGTGGTCGTGCAACTCTGAAAAAATATTCTTGTCAGCACAATCACTCAGAACCTGAATTATAATGGCAGCTGTCACTCCTTTTCCTTGAGGAAGCTTTCCTCCACTAGTATTCAGTAGTCTTTGAAAGCACCTTTCAGAGGCTTTACACACCTCCACAATGCTTGTTGGTGGATTCTGTAAGCCTCCCCTGTTCTTCAGGGCAATGAAAGCATGCATACTGGATCAGAACTCAGTGCAACAGAACAGGGCATGCACAAGAATTTCTCCTTCATCTTTTTCACCACATATCCAGCAATGTAATGGATAGCGGCGTCCTTGAACTCGGATATTGAATCGACATAATGTGAGATGCTGTAGTCGTGGTCAGAATCCAGAGGGAGTGCTGGTGTGACATCAAATTGACGAGAAGCTGGACCGACTGTCACTGCCAACATGTTGGTTCCATCTCTAATGAGACGGTTCCCGGTTCCATTTTTCACTTGATGTCTCACTAGGAGGCGTTTGTACGCAGCTTTGAACTGTCGGGCTGTAGGGTTGTTGTTGTTGTAGCCTCCGCGTGCCCTAACTGCAGAAAAGAACAGCTCAAGATGATCCTGACTGAGTTTGTAAGTGAGGAGATACTTACAAGGTGCATCCTGTGCTTCAACCAGCTCTTTAAAAATGTTGGAAATGCTTCTGGAGCTGGCAACAAATCCAATGGGACCCGTTTTCCTAGGACCTGCATGAAGATGTCTCCCAGAGCTATCTCTGAGCTGCAGAAGGACATTTTCAGCTCTCTCCAACAGACTCAGCATGTGAAGTTTATTACAACTTTGGAAGGAGCTTTGTAACCCTTTGCCAGAGGGTTCCTGCTGTTGAGAACATCAAAAGCTAAGTCGATTGTTCTCAGAAATTCGACGGTTTCCTCTGAACCATGAAACTGAGGCAAGTGAAGTTCCTTGTTGCAGAATTCAAGGGCATCTGCAACGCTGCTGCTGAAAACTTGAGCAGCAAGATTTACCTTCATCTTCTGATGTCTCCACAGAATATGTGCCATCTTCAGCTTATTACCCAGCCTCAAGGTCTATATGTCAGGAGAGCAACTCTGAGAAAATGTTATATTCATGCCAGGTCTATGCGTTTCCGTGTTTCTCTGCCGTAGTACAGTAAGATTGAGCTTAAATCAAGCGGCAACCTCCCCGTCTCTCTCTTGAAACCAACACGGAAGTGAGTTAAACTGCAATTCATTGACTGGCCGCTTGAGGCTGGCTGCAGAAGTGAGTCAAATCTGTATCTCCCCCATGTTAAAATGACCAACTTTACAGCAGAAAAAAACATGTTTACAGCCTGGATCTCTATGTGGCTTTGGTCTATACAGCTAATTTTGCCCTTCATGACAACTGTGAGGGGGTGAATTTTTTTATAACTCATCCGTTTAGTTGATTAATATTTAAAGTTCTGCATAATTAAGGGTGTGTCCACTTTTGAGTGACAGGTGGATTCCCACTGATGTCAATGCTAGCCGTTTGTCTGCTATTAGCTGCGTGCCTGCGTCACTTCACCTCAGCAAATTTTAGCTGCTGAACTTGCCATCTCTGCAGTGTTTGTGCTTTTCTAGGGATTATTTCATACTATTTAATACACCCATTACTTCGCCCACGGCTTAGGATTCCGTCGTTGTCGTCGAGTATCGTTCAAGAGAACAACCAGCGCTGTATTTCAGTTGTTTTCCTCTGTGAACATGCACTAATGGATGTCTGACAATTTCGTTGATTTTTTTTAGTTTTCAGATGTAAAAACGTCTATAGATATAAAGGCTTGTTCGTTCTGCTCTCACGGAACAGATAGATTATAATATGCTTATGTACCGTCAGATGAAATCCTGCAGGTGTCGTTGCTTTCTCCGTCCATGTAATAAATGCACATCCTTGAATGAGCGCAGATTTCTAGCGCATTTAACGTACTTGAACTTCATAGGTAATATATCTATGGTTTAACTCATTTGAGAGGCGGCCAAATCAGAATTTAAAATGGACTGAATAAGCTCTCTACGAACTTGACGAGCGATGCCACGCTGACGGACCATAGACTATAAAAAAGTGTACTGACATGTAACTGTTATGCACATAAATCACTGTCACACACACTCTCTCATATTAAGTTACTGCATAATACATTTTCAACTTGCAGAATAGTACAGAATCACGATACACAGTCTCACTTGTAGCCATGTCTTTTAACTATTATAATATTTCGAAGGGCAAAAACAGGAACTTTTAATTGGCTTTACATCATCAACTGTCACTTTAGCGCGAGGCTCTGTGCAGTCGCAGACTTGGTACTGTCAGTAGCATATAGCATTACCTCCCTGAGCTAACTCTGGTAGCCAGGCTACTCACGCCCCGCCTCTTTGCCCATTTTCTGTTATCCAGGAGTGACGTAAGGTGACACGAGGCCAAGATGGCGACGGCCGAATCCGCCCACTTTAGGCTTCAAAAATGCTCTTCAGAAACCTACGGGTGATGTCACGGACACTACGTCCATATTTTTTTACAGTCTATGGCTTAAATACACAACTGAACGACTTTCGACTTCCTTGTAAGGTGGAAAAAACATTGTTTAAAGATAGAACGTATATGCTAATGCTTACACATGATACAATCCCCTTTCCACATTAAGAAACTATTTCTCAGTGTATATTAGTGGTATACAAATGCTACATTTGCATCAGTCGAAACATTCATTTTCTTGCAAAGAGCAAACCAAGTGTACACATCTGAAGTATCATCATCACTGGAACTCTCTGCTAAGTGAACATTGCATTTTACTCGTACCTTTAAGCAGGAATTTTGTCAGTCAAAAGTAGTTGATCTCCGAATATATATTTATAAACATGTCCCAGAAAAAAACTTTACTGGTGTGCATCTTGTGAAAAAACAATTGCACTGACATATTTTAAGATACGTTCTCATTTAAAACAGCTCAAACATGCAATTTAGTCTAGGACTAGCCTTGTCTGTGAAGCCGGGTATAAAATGAATGGGCTATTTTCTTATAACGTGTTTTAATTGAATATTAGATTCAAACTAAATAAAAATTCTGCAAGAAAAGGTATATTAAATAAAACCCCTAAATATCATGACTGTGTGGACTATTACACCTTTGTTTTTCTGAAGTATGACCACCAGCTTTCAATTCGTTGGTTTGTGGTTGAGGAGTCACACTGTACATATGGCCTGAAGCCCCTGCAAGGTCATCATCTGTGTGTGACTGATCCCAGAACAGTGGATTGCAGCCATATTTCCATCTAAACAGAACTGGAACCTTTGTAAAATATGCGCTCGTCTTCACAAAAAACTAAATGCAGGGTTTTTAAACTTCTCGTGTGGGGAAAATGTTGTTTATTCTGGGCAGTATGGCAAGCCATGGCAAAAAGCAGGATAACTTGTAGGCTATAGCTTACTTGAAAGAAAAAGAAATTTGCCGAGTAAAAACAGAGTTTGTGTTGTTGAGTCATATTTTTTTTCTAGTAGACTACAGAGCTCATGACAAATAAAAGTTCCAGATGGACAAACATTAAATAAACCAGTGTGAATAACAATATCTTAAAATAAACTAGAGAGTGGATACACAGATATGGCCTATTATGAATGAAATTAATGCATTTATTTGTCATTTAAACTGATGCAAACAGGGAAAGAGAGTAGAAAACACGTATTATCCTGTCGCTCCCTCTAGTGGACAGCATTAAGTATTACGGCCTTCATTACTCAGATAACTCAAGTCGATGGATTTTTTTTGGGAAAGTAAGTCTGACCAGTTAGAAAAGATATAAGCAGACCAGTCTGAGGGTCTGAGCTGAGGCTGGTGAAGCATTAAAGTTCTAGCCGGAGTCAATTTCTCATAATAATAATAATTAATCCCAAACCTGGTAATTTTGTCAGTATTAATTTACATTCACTGATTCTGGCTTCTCTCTTTTCTGTCTCTTTCTTTTAATGCAAACTGAGTAGGCTACACATGCTTATATTCAAAAATATAAACTTTATTTCTATTCAATTTTCAAAATTATTTATAGCCCATAGGCTGTGTCACACACGCCTACCTGCCTTTTGATGTAAATATACCTTAATAAAGTGTTTTTGTGACATTTTCTGCCATTTGTCTTTAGTAGGATTGGAAGCAGTGCTAGAGGTAGCATATTGGTATTGACACTCAATAATGTTATTGCTGAAGAGTATTTTAACACTTAATGTTGTTGTATTCACACTACACTGGTGTTAAAAAGTATTAAAATTAAAATAAAAAGTATTACTCAATAACACTGTAATTTAACACTAACACTAGTGTGGTGTAAAAACAACAATGTTAAGTGTTGAATAGTGCTAACTTTTAACAATATACAGTGTTGAATTAACAGAAAATTAGTGTTAAAAAATGAACACTTTCAAAAGTGTAAATGTAACACTGTGTAGTGTGGACACCAGGGCTCGAGACTAACGGCGTCATATCGTCCTGGGGACGATAGAAAATGTGTTTAGGACCAACAGAAATATTCTCCAGGACGCCTACAGGACGAAAGACATTTTTGTATGTGTGTTCATTTATTACTAGCCTATTAGGGTAACTTACTTAGAAAATGCCAAATTTAACCGACCAAGCGCTGACTACAACTGAGCGCGTCTTCTCATGCTGTTACTATAGTTACTATCACTGGCCGGCTACTCACCCGGAGACTTGTTTCGCGGTACATCTATCACATGGCTTATTTTCACAGACGAAAACGAGACGATAACTAAATAAAACTAGTTTTGAATGACAAAAACCATGACGAATAAAAACTAGACAAAAATGTTAGATAGTGACGATTTGGGAAGCGATCCAGTCAGAACTGATGTCCTGCGTTTGTGGTAGATGCGCACATTTGTACTGTGACGTGCTGATCTACCCAGCGGCAAAGGGGTTGATATGCGCTGCATGTCTCATAAAACGTTAAAAAATTTTAACATCTGGGAGAATGAGTAGAGCAGACATATAGATCTGAATGAAAGTGACGAAGCAAAAAAAGAGCTCTATTCGGTACGGTTTTCTGTGCGCACACACCCGACCCGAAGCGTGCAGCCATGCACAGAGACACCTATACACCGCGCGAGTACTGAATTGAGCTCTCTTTCGTGTCTGAATGGACAAATACACACAAATATGTCTAAATGTCCGTTTTGGAGAGTATTCACGTAAACTATGTTGGTTATGTCTTAAACAGTTTTGAGTGTATCGGATATGCATCAGTGCAATTGGATCCGCATGTCATTGGACATGATCCGATGTCTTAAAGTGACAGTAAAACCTAATGCGGTCTGTGTCCTTAATATTGATCAAGCAACAAAAGAAAAAGAGAAAAGCATTCACTGCTCGTTAATAGCTTTAATAGTGATTCATTATATTTAATTCATACAAATAAATATGTCTGCTGCTTAGTGGTGCAACGGATCATCATTGATCCGTGATCCGTTCGGATCAATATCTTCGGTTCGGCACTCACGTGATCCGCGGATTGATTTATGAGAAAAAAAGTTGTGCGCATGTTCAGTCCACACACAGCGTGGTCATGGCGAGCGTTATGAACCGCAGAGAGCGTGACGCCTCATTCGCGCCGCAAAACCTCCAGACGTGCGTAAACGCGTCTTTACATTGACTTCACATTGAAATCACTCGCGCCAGACGCTCTATTCGCGTTTGGTGTGAACGCAGCATGGGTGACGGCGAGAGAGAGAGAGAAAGAGTGCCTGCGAGTGCGAGCGAGCAAGG
This sequence comes from Leuciscus leuciscus, assembly GCF_965113295.1. Classification (NCBI taxonomy): domain Eukaryota; kingdom Metazoa; phylum Chordata; class Actinopteri; order Cypriniformes; family Leuciscidae; genus Leuciscus; species Leuciscus leuciscus. The sequence goes on from NC_138741.1 coordinate 36,230,617, forward strand.
TAATACGTTGTCAAATATGTTTAAACTTAAATGAACTACATATACAAGTAGTTATGTCTCTTTGTATTAATTTGTCCTGTTATTGACATAGGCCTAATGCGCGTCATTGACAAAATGCGCAACCAGATGTTCGACTAATTCGAATATGTGTTTTTTAGAGGGAATATTCGAACGTCATTTTTGAGCAATTTTGACAGCCCTATATGACAGTGGAAACACATAAAGCATTGGTCCATGTTTAAAGGAAGGAGATGCCTTTTTATGTTGCACTTTAAGTTGTTTTTCATGAATTATGTTAAAAAGAAGATATTATGCCTTGTGCACTTTAAGATGATTTTATATATTTTAATTTAATAATTTAAAAGTGTTAATAAAAAAATTAAATTAAATTTTGCTGATCCGAAAAATGATCCGATCCGTGACTCTGATCCGAGAAACGATCCGAACCGTGAGTTTTTTGATCCGTTGCACCCCTACTGCTGCTTGAAAGAATAAAGAATGATGATATTTTTAAGATATGTTGTCACCAGTATTTATTTGTTATTTTTTAATCCAACCAACTCAAAAACGTTTTGAGCTGTATGTATTTGTATCTTATTTTTCGTATATGTAAAAAAAAAAAAAAAGAAGCATTTTTTTTTTCTGCATGAATACATATAGCATTTAACTCCTGTTATTTTTTATTAAATCTGTTTTTTACCTGTTTACAGATAACTACTTTGAATGGAGCTAAATAAATATAATAATATATATCATAAACATTTTAATGGTGTTTTTATTATGTAACTAACAACTATAGATGATAATAACAATGTACAGAAACAACATGTTTATTTTGGGACGGTTGACATTCACTTTAGGACGGTTCAAATCGTTTTTCAGGACGGTTCCAGGACGGAGGTGAAAAAAGTTAGTCTGGAGCCCTGGTGGACACATATACACACTTTGCTGGTGTTAAATTTGACACTGTAGGTGTTATTTTAACACTGGGGATTTTGCTGTGTAGAGTGGTAAATGTTAAAGACATATTATCATGGTACAGTTCAGCCTATTATTGATTTTTATTTCCACTTCCCTTTTATCCAAAGAGACGGAACTATTTGCACTGTATTTATCAATGGGAAATATGCTAATATAATCTGTCATACTGTAGTTCACATTAATGGGGTCGCTTGCAAATCGCAGCAGCACGAATTACGTGACCAGCAACATATTTCTGCTTCAAATATTGTGTGTAGTTAACAGTGAGTGGTGGTTTCAGACATTATTTTATTAAAGTGCATTTGTCAGTGCCGCACTCGTACTGACTCTTATTCTGCCTGACAGAAAGAAAAGCTCATAGCTTACTGAAGGCGGAGCGGTTTGACCAATCAGATGAAAGGGGCGTTTCAGCGCCGCCCATGTGTGCAAATGAAATATCGAACCCATAAACCGACTTTTAAACCATAAATGAAAAATCGAGCCAAAATCTAATTTTTCGTTTTTTAAGCTAAACTAAAAAAACGAATAAACGAGCTGGTTTTCATTTCTCGTTATTCCATTCCAAACAGGAAATGAAATGATCAAAAAGTACACAGACCAAGTACTTGTTCATTCAACTTTCGACCTATAACCCATGTTGAACTTGCAAAACCTCAAATCAAATCTGAGATTTCTCAACGGCAATCGGGTGAAAGAGACAAATTTAGCCGTCTTGCCCCATAGACTCCCATTCATTTTGCACTCATGGGCGATCGCCCCCAGTGGAACTCTGGTGGAACTACAACCAAAATTCGGTACGATAGGACTTAAAAGGGAGTGGCCAGGCTCTCCGTAGACGGGCTCTGGTATTGCTATGTATTGCTGGACCCAGATGCTTCAGAGGTGAAAAACATTCCAGGAACAAAAAGCCCTTTCAAACTACAGCTGTACAAAGAGGCACTCGGGAAGGCTTATCATTGAATAACACTGTTTATAAGCACATTTCAAGACTTTTCAGCCAGTGGTGAGCATATTTAATTTAATGAAAATCTTACAAAGACATATGTATAAAAGACTATTTACATGAATGGGTTTAAATCAAAGTGAATTTTCATTACTTTCATTGTTGTTTGAAGACTGTACCAGGGATTCTTCTAGCGAAGACAATGAAGTGCACGTAAAGTCTCACAGTCCACATTATGAGAGTGACACTTTTGTGGGTGCATTTAATTCCATGTCTCCTTACATAAATATAACGTTTAATTGTAACTCATTTTAACACGTGACTTTTTTAAAAAACATTTTTTAATTTTTTTTATACAGATATGGGATGTTCCAGATGAAGCAAGCACACCAAAGAAAGGAAGCACATCAAACAGGTATTAGTTAACAAGACATTATTTGGAGGTTAGGAGTGGAGTTGCTCAAATTAATACATAGTTGGGTAACACTTTAGAATACTGTATCTTACTTACTGCATAACTAATAAGTAATTATTGAAAAACTAATAGGTAATTATTCATTAACTACTTCTTCACTACTGTTAACTACTGAGGAAGATGTGTTAACTAATCAGTATGTAATATATTTTTATGATTGTGTTAAGTAACAGTTAGTTAATCAATAAATAATGAATTCTGTCATAACTCTTGAAGAAGAACTACTAATTATCTACTAATTAAGGTTCAAGAAAAATAACTAAGAAGTAACTACTAATGAACAGTCATACAAAACTAACCTCAGATTAGTTTTTATATTTTATATACAGTAGTGTGTGTGTGTGTGTGTGTGTGTGTGTGTGTGTGTGTGTGTGTGTGTGTGTGTGTGTGTGTGTGTGTGTGTGTGTGTGTGTGTGTGTGTGTGTGTGTGTGTGTGTGTGTGTGTGTGTGTGTGTGTGTGTGTGTGTGTGTTCCTCAGCATAGAATGCCATTGAGTAAATTCATGTTTGAGGCAATGACTGAGGGAAACTGAAAATATAGGGAACTTATTAGTAATTCATAAATAATTATCAAATAATTCTGCAGGAATTACTTAGAACCTGGAACAGTATTCTAAAGTGAGAATATAGGGAACTCATTAGTAATTAATAAATAATGATCAAATAATTATCCAGGAATTAGGCTACTTATAACCTGAAACAGTATTCTAAAGTGAACATATAAGGAAATTAATTGGTAATTAACAAATAATTATTAGATAATTCTTCAGGAATTACTTAGAACCTGGAACAGTATTCTAAAGTGAGAATATAGGGAACTCATTAGTAATTAATACAGAATTACCACATACTTCTGACTCAAATCAAACTTACTGTAAAAAAACACATTATTAACGGTATTTTCTAAACCTTTGTAAAATAGATAAGTTATCATACATTATGATACATTTTGCTAATTAAATAAAAAGTTTGCTTATTTGCAGATCAATATATAGCCTAGTAAATGTCTGCACTTATCTTTCTTATTAGTGCTGAACAATGACTAAAACTGGCTAGAAAATAAAATAAAAAACATTGATCAGTGCTTTTTACTTTTCAAGTAATTACCTTTGTACTTTTACTAAGGTAATTTTGAAAATGAATAGGCCAATAGTTTATCATTTTACTGGAGTAATATTTTATTGGGTTATCTGTACTTTTACTCAAGTACTTGATTTGTGTACTTCATCCACTCCGCTGCTAAAATAAAACGGTTTATTGTAGTGACTACTGTGTATGACTGTTCATTAGTAGTTACTTCTTACTTATTTTTCTTGAACAGTAATTAATAGGTAATTAATAATAGTTCTTCAAGAGTTATGACAATTCATTAGTTATTGATTAACTAACTGAAACTTAACACAATCATACAATTCTATTACATACTAATTAGTTAACACATCTTCCTTAGTAGTTAACAGTAGTGACTTAAGTGTTAATAAAGAATTACCTATTAGTTCCTCAATAATTCCTTATTAGTTATGCAATAAGTAAGATACAGTATTCTAAAGTGTTACCCATAGTTGTTGTTTTTCAGACCCCCTGATCTCTCTCTGCCTTTTTTGGACCAAGTAAGTTCATAATGTTCATACCTTGCTAAGTTACTTTGTTACAACAAATGAAAAAATGTAGTCTGTCTTTATAATGGTCAGTTCTAATGTTATTTTAATAACTGTAGGAAAAAACTGAACAAATATCCAAGAACACACACATGATTGCTTTACAAGTAGCCTAATTACATTTGTATGTCCATTGATGTAAATTCCTGTTAATCTTTGTCTTTTTACAGCAGTTACACACGTCTCTATGCACCAATAATAATCTAAAGTGACTGGGAAGAGTCAGATGAGAGCAGACAACATGTTCAAGAAGAAATGTTCTTAATTCATTTATTAATTACTCCGTCTCAATATCATGTTCCCAAATTTATTGACTATTTTTTTTTAATTTCATCATTAACTTAATCAAAACCTCTTTATTTATTACAGCACAGATGTATTAACTGCTGCAGATATTGTGTCAGATCTCTCATTGAAGATCATAAAAACGTCTTGCAGCAGATTCAACATGAATAGAGCCAATGTTTGGGATGGAGCAATTCGTGGATTCAAGCATCATACGACCCATTACACAACATGCTTGTTAAATTCACAGATGACGAAGGCACAACTGAAGATGCAGTGGACACAGGTGTTCCCAAATGCGAGTTTCTAACCCTCCTAATGGACTGTTTATGGGCACGGAGAATCTTTGATGGTCCAGAAAATAGGACATTTCTCACCTTTAACAACACAAGTAAATGATTTACTTACATCTACCTTTTATCTGCCCTGTTCATAATTGTCTTGTTTTATACTAACTGGACAATAACAGTTTACTACAGCTGCCAGAGAAGATGAATACTTCCTTGCTGGGCGGATGATTGCAGTTTCTATTGTTCACGGTGGTCCAGGTCCAGGTGGTGGACGATCACCTCACTGGGAGAGTTGGCATTAATGGAACAGTTGAAGATAAAACAGATGAGAAAAAGGCAGCTTTCCTTGAGGTGCACTCAATTTTTATATAGTTTAAAATATCTGTCCAGATTACAGGCATATGTTATAGCATAAAGTAATTTTGTTAAGTGAGAAACCTTATTAAAGGTGTAAAATCCTAATAGCAAAAATAACATAGCTCTAATTCATCTAACAATATTAATGAAAGCAGTTTACATATGATAATAATAATTTAAATTAAGAGTTATTTTTCTGAAAGTTATCATAATGACTAGATCTTTCTGTTAAACACAGGGCCATTTGGACACACCCACATAATGAAAGTTGGTGGCCCCACATCTACGCCACCTGGACAGACGATGATTGGCTGAAAAACTTCAGAATGGGAAGAGGCAGTTTCAAACTACTGACACTCTCCGGCCCTGGCTGACATGACAGACCACTCAATTCAGACAGGCTGTGCCTATAGAGGCTCGTGTTGCAATTTGTATTTGGAGGTTATCCACAAACCTGGAGTACAGATCCATCTCACAACTGTTTGGTGTTGGGTTATCAACATGTTGCACTATCACCCAAGAGGTTGTGACTGCCATAAATGTGGTAATGAAGCCTCTGTACATAAGCCTCTGCAGCAGAGTTCAGGCAGATAATACAGGGTTTTCGTGACAAATGGAGATTCCCTCAGGTGGCAGGTGCGATAGATGGAAGCCATATGAAGATCAGAGCTCCACCTGACAACTCATCTTGTTATTACAATCGGAAGGGAGACTATTCCATCATTCTGCAAGGTGTGGTGGACCATAGAATGAGACATTAATGTTGGACGACCAGGTAAGATACACGATGTCCGTGTTTTCTCCCTCTCATCATTGTATGAGCGTGGCAGTGCAGGCACTCTTTTACCTCATTGGACTGAAACGTTTGAGGGGGTCGACGTGCCTGTTTTTCTTTTGGGTGATTCGGCTTACCTTCTACTAACTTGGCTCATGAAAGCTTACCCAGAGGGAGGAGCAGTAACACCACAGCAGCTCAACTTCTACCACAGATTGAGGCAAGCCCGTATGACCATTGAGCGTGCCTTTGGGTGCCTCAAAGGACGCTGGCGTTGCCTTCTTAAAGAAAATGAGACCCACATAATTTTTGTAAGCCGCATTGTGTCTGCTTGCTGTGTGCTGCATCATTTCTGTGAGATACAGAAGGAGGAATTTCTGGAGGCAGAAACCGTTGCAGAGGAAGAAGGATCTGTACATGATGAGCAGGGACACGCACAGCAGCAACACGACATTAGAAATGCATTGTGTAGCTACTTCACTACTATATGAATGGCCAACACCTGCAAATACTCTGCATTTAGTATTCACTATGTTAAATAGTTAAGGTGTGTTATCTCCCTTGATGAGTTCATTTTCACTTATTCTTATGTGCTAGTATAGGAACCACCACATACTGAACCAGTTTTGTCTGATTTAAAATGGATGGGATGGGAATACTTTTTAGTTTGAAATACTGTTTTATTTCCTGTTTAATTAGTAACAAATGTAAAGTTGACACATCTGAACAAACATTCTTTTTCTCCATTTCGAAAATAAAATGTTGTAGTAGACAGTCCTGCATCAGCAATGGTGTTTGTGACATCTCAGGAAACGCTGCTTGAATCTCCCACTGTTTATTGAAATACACAATTTCTCTGTGTTACTCGTGTCATTTTAATGCAGAAAAAAATATATCACAATGCATGTTGCTATATACACAATGCAGTGTGAGTGAGTGAGTGAGTATAACGAAGAGAATATAACATGAAAACAAGCAACAGGTTTATTTAGCTGCTTTTGGTTAATGTGAAGTATCCTAACTGGCTGTCATATTGGCAAGGCAAAGTATACTATCTATGCCTAAAGTTACGCCATAACTTCTGAAACAAGTGGTTGGTATTGGCAAGTGCAAAAACTAAATAAACTCACCGTCAACCTCTGTGTCAGTGCGGTATAGCCCGGTCAACTGTGCTAGCATCAGTAGCATCATTGTAATCTGACGATGGCAATGTTGAACTATCATGGGACTGTAGTGGATTTTTCCCCCTAAACCCAACTATTTAGAATAAAACTGTTGCGTCTACTCATCGACACAGAGCGTCTACAAATCGACACTTAATAACTTTTATACTCCAGCTCTTGCGTCTTCAGTCGACAACTGGCCGAGTCTCTTACCCTAACTTACTTGCTTCCCTAAACTGACCTGCTGCACAGCAGAAATTAACAGACAGACAAATGTCCTCTAAATGCTTCAATAACGGCCAGGAGAGTCTTATAGCAGTTCTCAGGGAATCTCTCCCAAGAAGCAAGGCCGGAGGATCTCAGACTAATTCCATTGAGAATCCCACCATAAAACACATATACAACAGTTTTTATAGAATCGAGAAAACAAATAAGACTAACATGTCACCTTCAATATGATTGGTTCAAAAGCCCCAACCCTTTTCCTCTGTCACTGGCACAAGCAAACTTTGTTTTAATGATGACTTCATTCGTTAATCACAAGATTCTAACAGACTGTCTAGTTTCATTTCCCAAACTTTGTTATTTTTACATATACATACGCACACAGTCAAAGACACAAGTTTTCCATTGGTTTCGTACAGTACATCCTGTTCAAATAAGGTTAGATGTTAGAAACATGGTTAGTTTAATATACAGTTTAAAATTTTCACGACAGGACTCAACAACATCGACCGGATCAACGTCAGGTTTTGTCCCAAGTGTTTTGTCGAGGTCATCGTACCAGGGGAACTTGTCTTTCTCCTTACCTGAGCTGCCTGTTTTATTAAGTGCATCCCGCACTTGTATGCACTGCTGGCGAAGGCTCCACAGACCTGTTAAATCCCCTTTCCCTGAGCTGCTTGCTAAACAAAGCAAATATTTCGCTGTTCTTGTGTGGGTTTTTGACAGTTGGGACCTAATATGGTCATCAGACCAAATATCTATCAGGCTCCGCAACTCCTCACAACTCCAAGTGTGTCCGCGAGCTGCCATGCTTAAAGTGCAATCTGTCAACAAACATTTCTCCTCATCCCATAATGCACAGCGCAGCTGACTACGGCAACTGGTTTAGTTAAAAAATGTGCAGTTCTTTTGCAGTTGGTTCTGTTCGAGGTCAGATCACGTTCTCACCACAAACGAACCGCTCCAGAGTTCGTTTGTTTGGTCCGCTGTTGGTGCGCACCCGAGTGCGATTGCCGCATTCACACCTGCCCAAACGAACCGCACCAATGGGGAAAACGAACTCTAGTGCGATTCAACCGAACTAAATGAGGCAGGTGTGAAAGCACCCTCAGACGTGAATCATGGCAGAGTCGACGAAGAAAACGAAGAAAGCGCGGTCGGAAGAGTGCAGAGACGGCTCTGCGTGAGTGGTATTTACGACAGTAATGTTAAACACAAGTACTCTACAGCGACTCTAGGGGTCGATGTTTGACAAAAACGGAAACTGCATAGTGTGCCTTTAACTGCCCTAATGGTGTGAGTGTTCTTTGCATTCATTAAAGGGTAACTCTGGCCAAAATTGAACCTAGGCTCTTTTTGTTAATCTGCCCGAGTCAAACTTTCGTGTAAAAGCATAAATAGGATGGAAACGCCACTTTTAAGATTGACTGTATTTTCGTTTTAGTTCAAAATGCCTTTTGAATGGGAGTGAATGGGGCACTGCTATGATAGCATCAAAATCGCTATTTTTAAAACACTAATGCGGCTCGACACAACATCAAACTGTGCTGAAGTATCACCAGAGGCTCTACACATGAACTCCAGCATGGTTTGTGGACACAGAGTTTACTAAAAAGAAAGGTTTTAGGACTCACTTTATCAGTTTTCCGGTGGCTGGAATTTTGTCAGTCAAAAGTAGTCGATCTCTGAATATATATTTATAAACATGTCCCAGAAAAAAACATTACTGGTGTGCATCTTGTGACAAAACAATTGCACTGACATATTTTAAGATACGTTCTCATTAAAACAGCTCAAACATGCATTTTAATCTAGGACTAGCCTTGTCTGTGAAGCCGGGTATAAATTGAATGGGCTATTTTCTTATAACGTGTTTTAATTGAATATTAGATTCAAACTAAATTAAAATTCTGCAAGAAAAGGTATATTAAATAAAACCCCTAAATATCATGACTGTGTGGACTATTACACCTTTGTTTTCCTGAAGTATGACCACCAGCTTTCAATTCATTGGTTTGTGGTTGAGGAGTCACACTGTACATATGGCCTGAAGCCCCTGCAAGGTCATCATCTGTGTGACTGATCCCAGAACAGTGGATTGCAGCCATATTTCCATTTTCAGTGCCACAGTCTGTGCGAAGAAGCTTTGGTATGACTCCAAATTGAGTGGCACACTGTAGGTAATAAGCAGCTATAATGTCTGGGTTGTTATTGCTAGCGCCACAGTCACTTTGCGTGAGTAACATCTGTTACGAACTCTTATGATCTAAGGCCAGAAGAGGTAACTTTGAGGTCATGATAACATTTGGTGTGATTGGGGTGGCAAGAGACAACACGTAATGAAGTGATGTGAAAGAAAGATGATTTATTATACATAAGTGAAATAATTATCCAAAAAGATGGAAAATAGTAATAATAATAATGGTGAATATAAGCAAGGAAAAATAAGCAAAACATTTACAGATCAAAAAGATATAAGATAAATAAATAACCCAAGAGAAAAAGGGGACGCAATTAGTGAAGCCAAAGAAATGAAAAGAACAAAACAAAACTCATTCTAACTTGTAATTAAACCTCTAATCTAACTAATAAAATAAATAAAGGAGAATACATCAAATCTTCAGCGTCAAACACCCTAACTTACTGTAATTACTCTAACTAATACAAAACATACAGAGGGCATTCACTTTCTTACCTGGGGTATCTATACATCGAGTTACATAGGTGTTGTTTCACGTGACATTTAACCTGTCCACTTTACTCTATCAAAACGCCATCAAAAGGCAGAAAGAAAACGTAAAGTGAGAAGAATCAAAGCAATATTCAAAACGAGATGGCAACTAAAAGCAACAGGGTTACAGGGCTTTAATTAGTCATAGCCATCAATGTGCCAGACATGATTTGGCCCCAGAGAATGGTAAACCCTTCTCACAAATCTTCTTCTTGAGTGTTGTTCAATGCCTTATGGATCAAGGTCTGCCATCATAAGCATTACATCTTGCCTTCTCACTGTAAGATTGTTTTTTTGACGCAGGGTCCATTCAACTCAGTCAATAATAGCTGTCCGGACAATGTCCAAAGGCGAGTAGTTTTTCCGTTTTTACAAGGACAGTCTGTTCACTTTTTTTTTTTTCAGGGTACGAAGGCTCATTTTAATGTTGTGCTTCGATATCGAGAAATCCACAATGACACTGTAACTGTGTCCATCTCTTCCGAAGAAGATCGTCCTCACAAACAAAGAAGGACATACATAATACTAAATTTAATTTGACACACTAAAGCTTTCAATATATAATAGAAAGAGTATTATTGAGTAACAACTTTAATTGGTAGAAACACCTGCCTAAGAATTCAGTTAATAAACAGTGTGCTCCAATAACACTAACTCAAGGTTTAGGCCCTGTCCCATTTCTCCCCCCTTAAAACTTCCACTTGGTTTTGAGTGCCCTCGAAAGTAAAGTCCCCTCAACGAGGGAAGTGGAGTTTAAGATCTTTCCCTATGAAATGGGACACCACTACTATGTGAATACATGCACATAACTATCCCAGTTATGATCAGGATATAAGTATCCATAATAATATGCTAGAAATCTAATAAAGTAATCAAATGTAAAATAACACAGCATAGTTTATTATAGATAGATTAATGCTTATTAAAGCTAAAGTTATTCATTCAAGAGCTGGGATTAATTTTCTCTTTGCCTTTAGTTGTTGTATTCACATTAAAGGTGTAATCATTAGCAGGTTTATTAGACGCTGCCACTTTAAGACCGAATGCAGATCTAATAATACACATTTTCTCCCAACTATTCCACAACTAACTCCCATTTAAGACATAAACTGTGTTAAAGTGAATCTCCAAACCGGTCATTTAGCCATATTTTTGTCTGTATTTGATCGTTTAGACGCGCACATGAAACCCAAAGTATAGTTTGCTTGTCTCGTTGCAGTCCGTTTCTGAACGCGCGCGCGCCGCCATGGGAACAGCGTACGTCTCTTGCGCGGATCATTGTGCTTATAAAAGCTCTTTTTACAATCAAACACCTCCCGCAATTTAGAATCAGCAGACACTGCATTTTACAACAATCACTGATTGTGCTCAGTGCTGTTTGGGTTTAACGTTAGGAAGAAGTGACAGCGCGCAGTAAAGAAAAAAGATGAAACACTAGACGAACGCGGCTAGTTTTTAATCGTTTTACCTCACATCTTCTTTTTAACATCCTTGGAAGCCAAAATCGAAAATAAAATTAGATGAACTACCCAGATCTGATGTATATTTGATGGGCAGACTCTCTCGAAGTACTCGCAGATATCATGAACATCGTCAGATAGATAGCTTCGTGAAATATTTTCTAACATTAGTGTTCAAAACTTAACAGTCCATTGGATGTGCATCAAACTAACATATTCCAACATATTTAGAAATTTTAACATGCTTATTTGCGAAAATATACTTAAAATTCAATTGTTCCTTTCCAGCGGTATCCGCCATCTTGTTTAAAAAAATTTACCGGCTTGCTGAGTCTGCAAGGTATCCTGGGTAATTTCATCTTCCACTTCGTTTTAAGCCTGCATCAGACCGCACTATGTTTTGAGGGTTGATTTTAAGGGGAGAATAGCACTCCCCCTTGCTCTTTAGAGTATTGGGACACCCTACCCCTACACGAGAACGCGCAAAAACAAGGGTTAGGGCAGAAATCTAGGGTAAGGGGAGGTATTGGGACAGGCCCTTAGACTTACACTTTAGGTGCCAAGGCAGACTTAACGCGTACTTACCAAGTTCAACTTCTTCAGCCAAAAACTGGACATTAGAGCCACACGAGCTGCAAAAGGCTGTAATAGTTCTCAAATAGTAGACAAAACATGCCAGCATAGGAAGACAACGGTTGAAATGATAACAGTTCAGCTAACGTTAACTATCAGTGGGTGTTCATGAAACAAGAGCAGAGAAAAATTGTCTAAATCGAAATTAATGTATCTATCTTCTGCTCGTTTCATGAATCAATACATTAAGATTCTCAGGATATCAAAACATTTAGTACAAATATTTTGTTAATTTAAAAATCAATTACACATTAAGATCACATCACTTACACAGAGAATCTCTTATCGTGTCTCGACTCCCGAGGAAATATCGGCTTTTCAGTGCCGACACTGACCCCTAGTGGTCGGGAGCATTTCCGTTGTGTTGCGGCTATTTCGTTGTGTTGTGAATATATGTTTGCTTTTTAAATTTTGTTGTGTTGTACACTACTGGGCCACCGTACATTACAGTTTCATAATTGACTTAAGATATGTAGGCTTCTTATACCATAGAGGATAAATGAAGTTTTTAAAGACCAGGCTGTAAACTCTGGGCATTTCAGGAAGGCCAGCATTATAGATCCAGGGTACCCCACATTCTCCAATCCAGTCACCAAAAGAGGCCTTCAATATTAGATCACCATTTAATTTTTCATCAGGTTAAATATATAGGTGATAATAGGCTACCTGTTACAACTTTAACTTCACTTCATTATCTGGCAAGACTATTCAACTGCCTTTCCTGTCCACACATCAACAAATATAAAGCCGAATGAAGGGCTTTAATGCCTAGGCCTCCATGAATCCGGTGACCAAGCAATGAGTTTTCTTCATGTGTAAAACCGGTTCTGTTTTAAGGCTGATTGGTTGTAGGCAAAAAAACAAACAAAGTCTGGCCTTTTTTTCCCTTTAAAAATTCCAAGTGCTGACAGTCTCAATCATTGCCTGATGGAAACAAAATTATATTTCATAATTTTTTACTCGTAAACAAAGGACAGATGAGAATGCTAGGCAGTTTGCCTTGGCACTTCATGAATTGAGCAGTCGGTTGGAGAATAGGCACCACTAGGGGGAATATCTTACGGGACTAACTTATTTTAGGGCTCTGTGATGCAGGATTGCGTAGGGAACTTTGGGGTATGGTTAGAGCGGCACCAGATTGTTCTGTTGGGGAGGAAAGGCAACCGTACAGTTAAAACCAGCCCCAGATACAACAACATTGGTTGAGGAGAGCAAACAGGACGTCTTCTTGCAGTTAAAATGAGAAATAAAGGAAATAATGGCCGGAATGATTAAAGTTTGTGAAGGAGTGCAGAACTTACAACCAAGCAGTGATAATGCAGTGATAATGCAGTGATAATGCAGTGATAATGCAGGGATAATGCAGTGATAATGCAGTGATAATGCAGTGATAAAATACCAAACTTTTCTACACGAGTATGTGTTTCCAGTCTCCAGCTTCGTATACATATTAAAGCTACACTGTGTGATATTTTCCCCCATCTAGCGGTGAAATTGTATATGACTATCCAGTGAATATTAGTTTCTGTTCCTTTCAATTTCGAGGGCGTTTTAACTCCTACGGTGGCCGTATTATTTCAAGATTAACATGGCTTCCAGTTCGACTTCGTCCAATAGCGCCTTTAAAACTATCACCTGTGATCCGTCGCAGCACAGATTTATGTTACAAGGTAAACAATACTTTTTCACCATTGACGTGAGGAAAAGTAACACAAGTTATACTAGAGGTCGTTCTGGCGTTATGCACAACCATGCTATGGTTAGACAAGCAACTATAAAACTTTTTAAAACGAATTTACACAAATAGGCTGGATTACCTCTCGAGAGGAAAGCAGGCAACTTCGGCGTCCGTTTTAAAATCTTTGCTCCTCATGAGCTCTTTCCATCTGGGAAAAGTTACTCCAGTATTGACTTTGGTCTTGCTGATTTGCCTGTCGCGTTGACGTTTTAATTCTCTCTTTCGCTTCCTTGGCGACTCGGCTACATATCCTCGAAAATAGGCGTGATCCTCCATCAGCAATCTTTCAAATCTGCCGGCAGTCGCGAGTAATCTCCCCCTCGCATTCGTCTCTCCGTCACTGAGTGTGAAGCGCGAAAGGCGAAGCTTGAATTTACAGGTATGTCCCTCTTTGGCTAATGTAGTTTCAAGATGGAGGGGCAACATGGCGACCGGCATTCGAACCCCTCACCCGTATGTACTTTCAATGGCAGATTATAAACTTATGAGAATACTTTATTACTTGAAAGAAGTAAATATACATTAATGAGCACATATATTTTTGAAAGAACTAAGTGTTTTTTGCTAAGAATCAACTAAAAAAATTACACAGTGTAGCTTTAATGGAAGTCAATGGAACAAAAAGTGTAGTGTGACTGCCCCTTCCAGCTTCGTACTTTTTATTATTAAAGTATAGGTCAATTTTGTATTTATTTTTTAAAGGACATTATTAACCGGTATTTTTTTCTAATCAAACAGTTTTCGGAACGTTAATGTTACAGAAGGAACGCATGAACAGAAACTAGGGTGACCACCATCAAACAAACCAAATGTGGGACGATTATAAGTTTGTGTGGGACAATGTGGGACATGTTACCGACACTAAAACATAACCTGAAACTGTTATATAGCCTAATGTTGATCTAAATTAAAACATTTGTATTCTGCCTTTCAGCTGATAAAAATTCTTTGTTCTTTAGTCCCTTCCAGAAAACACCATTGCACAACAATGTAACATAACTGTAATGTTTCTTATTTCAATGAAGAAACTGTTTGTAATTAAACTTATCTTTTAATTCACTTTCAGGTCGCTAGCAGGAACAGCAACAACACATGTGATCGTCTCACTCACTGTCTGTATATTCTGCAGGTAAGTATAATAATACTGACACCTAGTGGTTAGTTTCTGCATATACAACTATACTATCACTACATCCCCTCTCCATTAGACATAAAGAACAAGTTATTACAACTAATAACTTCTGGATTATCTAACCACTAAGTAAGCACTGTACACATTATACAGGATGTAATGTATCAAATAACAATCTCCAGAATTATTTACTTTACAATCACAGTAACAATAATCAACAGATTACATTTTCTTTTATCTTTTCTTTTATGAACATTCTAATGCTTCTGATCTGTTTAAGCAATATTCAGAGGTTCAGTCTATCAGGAGGCTTTACTGTGCGGTTGGATCTTCTCAGCACGGGTGAATGCATTTCTTTAGCTTGCTCATTGTGATGCAGTACTGGAAGTGTTTCAGATGTTGACTCTGCACAGTCAGTGTCACCTGTATGTGTATTCTCTACTGTCTCTTTTGTTTTTAGCAAACTCCTCCGGTTTCTCCTCAGGATCTGACCATCTTCTGTCCTGACAGTGTAAGACCTTGGCTTCACCTCCTCCAGGACTGTGGCTCTTTTAGTCCAGGTACTGGAATCCTCAAGTCTTACTGTGTCGTTATTGGAGAGTGGTTCTAGGCTTTTTGATGCCTTGTCATAGTTCGCTTTTTGTCTCAGTTTCAGGTGCTTTTGTTTTCTTTTCAGGTACTTTCTCTTGTTTTGTGTTGCTAAGCACGGAAGTGTGGTTTGTAATCTGCGCCCCATCAGTATTTCAGCAGGAGACACACCGTGTTCTAGTGGAGAAGCACGGTAATTCAGCAGAGCTAAATAAGGATCTGATTGACTGTCCACTGCTTTCTTGAGTAGTAGTTTCACTATGTGAACTCCTTTCTCTGCCTTTCCATTCGACTGCGGATATAATGGGCTCGATGTCACGTGTTGAAACCCATATTCCTCAGCAAACTTCTGGAAGTCCCTTCCACTGTAGCATGGCCCATTATCACTGCAAACCACCTGCGGAATGCCGTGTCTCGCAAAGATGGATTTCATGTGTGTTATCACACAAGCAGAAGATGTATTGGAAAGCAACGCAATCTCTGGGTAGTTTGACAGATAGTCTATCACCAGCAAATAGTTTCGTCCGTCCAGGAAGAATAAGTCCGTCCCAACTTTCTGCCATGGTTCATCCGGTGGATCAGTGATGATCATTGGCTCCTTTTGTTGCTTAGCATGATGCTTCAAGCACGTATCACAGGTTGACACCATCCTGTCGATGTCTGCGTTTATTCCGGGCCAGTAGATTGCAGTTCTAGCCCTTCTTTTACATTTCTCGGCCCCAAGGTGTCCCTCGTGCAGTTTTTTTAACATCTCCTGTCTCAGTGACTGAGGGATAATGATCCTGTCTTGTCTCAGCAGAAGTCCCTTAACAACACTCAACTCTGTTGTGATGTTGTAGTACTGAGCACATTTTCCTCTAGGCCAACCTTCATTCAGATTTGTGATGACCAATTGCAGACATTTATCTTTTCCAGTCTCCACTGCAATCTGTTTGAGTTTTGTGTCTGTGACTGGAAGAGCTTCAGCTACCATGTTCACATGCTGAGTCACATCAGCCTCTGTGGAACTTTCACATTTTCCACTCTGTTCCACAGCTCTGGACAGAGCATCCGCCAGAACTAGATGCTTCCCTTGAGTGTACATTAGCTCCATATCATACCTCTGCAGTCGCATCATCAGTCGCTGGATTCTTGGAGACATTTGGTTCAAGTTCTTTTTAATGATGGCAATTAATGGTTTGTGATCTGTCTCTGCCACAAATGTCGGTAAGCCGTACACATAGCCGTGAAATTTCTCCAATCCATACACTAAGCCCAGGCACTCTTTTTCAATCTGTGCATAGCGACGTTCCGTCGGAGTCATCGTTCTCGAGGCATATGCGACTGGCCTCCAATTCTCTCCATCCGCCTGCAGTAGAACTGCACCCATTCCATCTTTGGAAGCATCCGTCGAGATCTTTGTCTTCTTTGTCGGGTCAAAGAACGTCAGAACAGGCTCTGTAGTGAGGAGAGTCTTCAGTCGTCCCCATTCTTGTTCATGATCAGCTGTCCATTTGAACTCGCCTTTATCGCACAACAGTTCTCTCAAATAAACAGTTTTTGAAGACAGGTTAGGTATGAACTTCCCGACGAAATTGATCATCCCCATCACTCTCAATACCGCTTTTCTGTCTGTGGGTCTGGGCATTTTGAGTATAGCCTGTATCTTACTCTTGTCTGGTTCCACACCCCTTTCTGACAGCGTATCTCCAAGGAACGTGATTTCCTTCGCTCCAAACTGACACTTGTTCCTATTTAACTTGAGCCCATACTTCCTTACACGCTGTAGGACGTCCATGAGCCTCTTGTTGTGCTGTTCTATTGTGGATCCCCACAATACAATGTCGTCCACATAAACACGCACGCCCTCGATGCCTTCGATTACGTGTTCCATAGCCCTGTGGAATACTTCAGGAGCTGAGGAAATTCCGAACGGCATCCTCAAGAAGGAGTAACGGCCAAAGGGCGTGTTGAATGTGCAATACCTTGTGCTGTCCTCATGTAGTTTCAGCTGCCAGAAGCCCTGAGATGCATCCAGCTTCGTGAAAAACTTAGCACCTGCCATCTCACTTATAATTTCCTCCCGTGTCGGAATCTGATAATGTTCTCTCTGTATGTTTGCATTTAAGTCCTTTGGATCCATACAAATACGTAGATCACCATTGGCTTTCTTCACACACACCATCGAATTAACCCACTCCGTTGGCTCTTCCACTTTTTCTATGACTCCCATTGTTGTCATTTTATCCAGCTCTTGCCTCAGCTTTTCACGAAGTGGTGTTGGAACCCGTCTTGGTGCGTGAACTACTGGCTGTGCATCTTGTTTCAACTGTATTTTGTAGGTGAATGGTAATACTCCAAACCCTTCAAAGATGTCTGGAAACTGTTTCACGATTTGTTCCACACTGTTCTGTGTTTCTCCATTCTTTATGGTGTATATTCTTCTTACCAGACCCAGATCTTCACATGCCTTGTCTCCCAACACAGAATCATGGCCATCTGGAACAACCACAAACATGAGGTAATGTTCTTTGTTTTTAACTTTTACTCTGAGAGTACATGTTCCTTTTGTTGGAATGTTCTGGCCATTATAGGCTTTGAGTTGCACAGTTTTCTGACTTATGCGCGGCTTGATTTTCATTGCTCCGACATCATACTCTGAAATCAGATTGACTTTTGCTCCTGTGTCTAGCTTGAGTGATACTGTTACTCCATTTATTTCCAGAGCAGTCACCCACTTGTCCCGTGCAACACTATTCACATCAGTCTGTTCTGTTCTTTCTTGACTGATATCGGCCTGCTGCACCATTCCAACGAAGAATGTGTCACTGAGGGATGTTTCTTCTACTGCATGCACACGCTCTCTCTGACTTTGTCCACCTTTCGAAAAGCATTGTTTGGCAAAATGATTCTGCCCTTTACATTTAGCACAGACTTTGCCATAAGCTGGGCACTGCTTTGGCAGGTGTCTTTTGCCACATCTCTTACAGTTAAACAGTTCTTTCTGCTGTTTCAGTTTACTCATTCCGCTTTTCTGCATCTTCTCTGTTACTGCAGCTACGGCTGAATTGTCACTCCCGCTCATCTTTGTGTGTTCACCAAAGGTTTTAGCATGCTGAATAGCTATCTCACTGGCATGACATATCCGCACTGCTTCATTCAAGGTTAGCTCCGTCTCTCTCAAAAGCCTCTCTCTCACTTTTTTATCATTGATGCCGAACACAATTTGGTCACGGACCATTGAATCTTGCAACAGTCCAAAATTGCATGTTTTAGCTTTCAACTTTAAATCAATTAAGAAACTGTCAAACGTCTCTCCTTGTTGTTGTAGACGAGAGCGAAAAACATACCTCTCAAAAGTCTCGTTTTTTCTTGGTGTGCAGTGCAAATCAAACTTTTCCATCACCACGTCATATTTGCCTTTGTCCGCGGCTTGTGCAAACACGAGTGTGTTAAACACTTCTATTGACTGAGGTCCCGCGACGGTGAGAAGCAATGCAATCTTGCGTGCATCCGACGCTTCATCCAAGCCCACTGCTTGCAAATACAGCGTGAATCTCTGTTTGAACATACGCCATTCGTGATCAATGTTTCCAGTCCAGTTTACAGCGTCAGGCGGTTTAACACTTTCCATGACGACTGTCAATGTTGGTGATTATCACCACTCCTGGTACCATGTAATGTTTCTTATTTCAATGAAGAAACTGTTTGTAATTAAACTTATCTTTTAATTCACTTTCAGGTCGCTAGCAGGAACAGCAACAACACATGTGATCGTCTCACTCACTGTCTGTATATTCTGCAGGTAAGTATAATAATACTGACACCTAGTGGTTAGTTTCTGCATATACAACTATACTATCACTACAATAACATGTCTTTATTTTACATGTCATTTAAATTCAACATCACTGAGCCCAAAGGTAGCAGGCATCATGCAGATCACTATTTTTGAAACAGTTCTGACCAAGTCCAACTAAAATCCAACAAACTTAATAATGAACAAATAAAATACAAAACAACATAAAATTAGATCATTGACAGTCTTATATATTAAGGGTCCGTGTATCATCTGATCATTTCATTTCCTGTTTGGAATGGAATAAAGAGAAATGAAAAGACGGATCGTTTATTCGTTTTTTTTCCCCCGTTTAGTTTAATAAACGGAAAATTAGATTATCGGCTCGATTTCTTGATTTTCGTTTGTGGTTTACAAATAAGTTTATGGCTTTGATATTTCGTTTGCACATGTGGGCGGAGCTGAAACGGCCCTTTCATCTAATTGGTCAAACCGCTTCGTCTTCAGTACAGCCAGAATAAGAGTCCGTACGGCACACTCAAATCCCACTTTAATAAGCTTTTGCACCACTCGCTGACATTTGATGCAGAAATATGTTGCTGGGAACACAATTAGTGCTGCTGCGATGCTTCGCTTCTAATGTACGACACTTGAGAGATCGCAAGCCATAGGCTACAATATGCTGACATGGAGTTTGGGGTTTTATAGCCTATTTAAGAGCACTGATTTTGGAAGTAGGTCCTACCTGTGTTTCATTGTCCCATTGAAAAATGCAATGAAAATATCTTATATAAAATGGATAAAAATAAAATGTTTTACTCATAGCCTATTATTGTATGGGCAACAAGGATTGGACTTAAAAACAATGATAAACATGACCGTGATAACATATCCATAACATTTCCCACTCGCCTTTTAATGAAATCAGTAGGTGTGTGTGTGTGTGTGTGTGTGTGTGTGTGTGTGTGTGTGTGTGTGTGTGTGTGTGTGTGTGTGTGTGTGTGTGTGACACCAGAAGCTGCTGTGTGCTCTTCCTAATTAAGTATTATTCCAAGTATAATTTCTACAAACTGAGCTCATAACTCATAGGACTGATTAATAACAAGTGTATTTAAAAAAAAAAAAAAACATACCTAATGTAACTCTCGTATGCAAAATGTATTTGCATTTGTTATAATTTATATCTAATTTAATTTCTTTTTTTCGTTCATGGAGATAGCATGGACAATGTGCCATGTTTTAGTGGAAGATTGCTGCCATCTACTGGAAAGCAAACACATTTAAAATTAAAATAACATGACATTTGAAGGACAGCCACTAGATGGCAGCAGCGCATCACTCACTGGCTCGTTTGCCATTTCCATTGTTTCCATCATAGTAGGTATTCATCTTCATCAAGTTTTCATTTAGATTTGTGTTTAGACATTATAAAATCATTATTATAACAATAAAAAAAAAATCTTTAGTCAAAGTATCTGAAATATCATTGTTTTTTACAATACAGTCAAACCTGAACATGGTGTTGTGTGTGTGTAGGCCTATATGTGTGTGTGTGTGTGTGTGTGTGTGTGTGTGTGTGTGTGTGTGTGTGTGTGTGTGTGTGTGTGTGTGTGTGTGTGTGTGTGTGTGTGTGTGTGTGTGTGTGTGTGTGTGTGTGTGTGTGTGTGTGTGTGTGTGTGTGTGTAGGCCTATATGTGTGTGTTTTTGTATTCGTTCTGCATTGTGGATGTTTTATGGTGTAACCCCTTCATTTCTGTGTCTGCTCCGCATTGTAGCTGATTTATTTTTGGGACAAAATATGTAACAGAGAGCAATCCTATGGATGACTTTTGGGGGTGGGGTTGTTTGTGTTTTGGGTGAGCATTCCCCAATGTGGATGTGTTAACTTGGTGTCGCTCTCAAATCATGTTCAGTTTTGGTTGCATGCATTGTTGTGAAAATAAAAAACATTTTGCACATTACATTTTCAATTGTATTGACTGACTCACACATCTGCCTGCAGACACCCAGCTGTGCAGATTCATTTATAGATTTAACAACATTTAACGGTTAACCCAAGCCAATGGTGACCAATCACGCTTCTGGAGGACCAATGTCCTGCAGTTTAGCTCCAGCCTATTCCAACACAATTCATCAGGAACAAAAGCTGTAACTGGGGTGGTAGCCTTATATACAGTATATATATAACATCCCAGTGACGGCTTTTGTACCCTTTGTTTCTGAGAGTGTATAGCCTGTATATTTCTAGTAATCCTGAAGACTTGCTTAGCTGGTTCAGATGTGTTTATTGGGTTGAAGCTAAACTTTGCAGGACAGGACACCCCTGACATAGGCCCTTTACATTAATTGAATGTGATTTATCAACACCTAGTACATCTTAAAATATAGAGTTCATGACAAATGAAAACAACATAAAGAAAGTATTTTAGTTGTTAGAAAATACTACCAGAGCTTTGATGGACAAACATTATATGCATAAAACAGTGGGAATAAATAATACCTTGAAAGAAATTAGCAAATCTCAGAGAAACATCAAACAATTGAGCATGTAACAATAATAACTTAAAAAGTGCTGTCTTATATTTTACAGTGTTAAAAGGCTTGGTTTTAAATGGTTAATTTTGAATTATTTGTTTAACACTGATTTTAATTTGAACCACTGCAGAAACTCTCCTCAGATCACAATTCATTAATTGCTATTCTTGTATTATAGGCCTTAAATTGAAATATGAATATGAACTGTACTGTTAACGTTATAGGCTAGAATACACTAAATTACTGGTTATAAAAAAAAATGTTGTTAATAGTTTACTTTGGATTAGAAATGCAATCCAACTGTTACTCTCAAACCCTGATAATTTTGTCAGGTATTCAGTATCCTACAAGTTCAACTGATTCAATTATCTTTTTTTATCTCATTCTATTTGTGTGAACTGAGTCCTCAACGCTTACAGTCATACTGTTACATTTCTATCTATTTTCACAATTATTTATTCAGGTGTCTCTCTCTCTCTCTCTCTCTCTCTCTCTCTCACACACACACACACACACACACACACAGAGAGAGAGAGAGAGAGAGAGAGAGAGAGAGAGAGAGAGAGAGAGAGAGAGAGAGAGAGACAAAGGTTAGACATGTTATCATGGTCATGTATATCATGTTATTTTTGATGCTCATACAGTAATTATAGCCTAGAGTAAAAAAAAAAATTGCCTACATTTTAAGTTTAGAGATACTGAACTATTTTCATTTATCGAAGGGACATATAGGACCTCACCTACAGTACAAAAAAAAAATCATACGTTGCTCTTGAGTCTATAGAAATAATACATAAAACCCCAAACTCCATGTCAGCATATTGTAGCCTATGGCTTGCGATCTCTCAAGTGTCGTACATTAGAAGCGAAGCATCGCAGCAGCACTAATTGTGTTCCCAGCAACATATTTCTGCATCAAATGTCAGCGAGTGGTGCAAAAGCTTATTAAAGTGGGATTTGAGTGTGCCGTACGGACTCTTATTCTGGCTGTACTGAAGACGAAGCGGTTTGACCAATCAGATGAAAGGGCCGTTTCAGCTCCGCCCACATGTGCGAACTAAATATCAAAGCCATAAACTGATTTGTAAACAACAAACGAAAAATGAGAAATCGAGCCGAAATCTCATTTTCCGTTTATTAAACTAAACGAATAAACGATCCGTCTTTTCATTTCTAGTTATTCCACTCCAAATGAAATGTTCAGATGATACACGGACCATTAAGAATATATTAAACCAAAAACTTTCAAAGGATGTTAATTAAAACAACCACAGAAGGGCATAAATTCTGTAGAATTTACCGAATTATCCATTTGTTTTCTGACAGGAAACACATGGAACGAATCACCGCTCCACATTTTGATTGACAGCCGTCACAACCTTCCAGTGACCGTGTTTACTCCTTTCTTTTCAACCATTGGATAGGATTTAGAAAACGGCTGTTGTATTTGTACTTCTGATGAAGCGCTGTTAAATATAGGGGGAAAACTACGCCGGAAAAATTATAAATAAAATGCTTTCTTAAAAAGGCAAAATAACGCATGCACGTTTTCTACATATGATAATTAAAAACCAACAGACTGATGAAAATGAGGGACATTTTCTCAATATGCGACGTGCGGGACAAGGGGTGAAAATGCTGTGCGGTGCAACCAGAGCCCGTCTACGGAGAGCCTGCCCACTCCCTATTAAGTCCTATTGTACCGAATTTTGGTTGTAGTTCCACCAGAGTTCCACTGGGGGGCGCTCGCCATGAGTGCAAAATGAATGGGAGTCAAAGGGGCTAGACGGCTAAATCTGTCTCTTTCACCCGATTGCCGTTGAGAAATCTCAGATTTGATTGTAGGTTTTGCAAGTTCAACATGGGTTATAGGTCGAAAGTTGAATGAACGAGTACTTATGTTCTTTCGATTTCTTACAGGTTGAGTTGTTGTTGCCCATAACACGCTAGCATTCTGCTAATGAACGCTGATTGGTCAGTGAAGGACTGATTACGACCAGAGATACAGCTTGATGGCATCGTGGCATCAGAAGCGGGACCAGAAACAAACAAAACAAAAACTCTTCTAGCACGTGTATTTACCTGTGTCAGCTGTGTTGTGTATTTACCTGTGTCAGCTGTGTTGTGTATTTACCTGTGTCAGCTGTGTTGTGTATTTACCTGTGTCAGCTGTGTTGTGTATTTACCTGTGTCAGCTGTGTTGTGTATTTCCCTGTGTCAGCTGTGTTGTGTATTTCCCTGTGTCAGCTGTGTTGTGTGTTTACCTGTGTCAGCTGTGTTGTGTAGTTACCTGTCAACTGTGTTGTGTATTTACCTGTGTCAGCTGTGTTGTGCGTTTACCTGTGTCAGCTGTGTTGTGTTTACCTGTGTCAGCTGTGTTGTGTATTTCCCTGTGTCAGCTGTGTTGTGTATTTCCCTGTGTCAGCTGTGTTGTGTGTTTACCTGTGTCAGCTGTGTTGTGTATTTACCTGTGTCAGCTGTGTTGTGTATTTACCTGTGTCAGCTGTGTTGTGTATTTACCTGTGTCAGCTGTGTTGTGTATTTACCTGTGTCAGCTGTGTTGTGTATTTACCTGTGTCAGCTGTGTTGTGTATTTACCTGTGTCAGCTGTGTTGTGTGTTTACCTGTGTCAGCTGTGTTGTGTATTTCCCTGTGTCAGCTGTGTTGTGTATTTACCTGTGTCAGCTGTGTTGTGTATTTACCTGTGTCAGCTGTGTTGTGTATTTACCTGTGTCAGCTGTGTTGTGTATTTACCTGTGTCAGCTGTGTTGTGTGTTTACCTGTGTCAGCTGTGTTGTCGATGCCTCGAGAGAAAAGAAAGTGCAGAGCGCGAAAGCACCAAAGTGACTGAAGGATCGCCGTAAAGCAGTATCTCTGGTCGTACGATGTGTATGACGTCATTGACACTTTAAAATACTTTTTAAAGCAAATAAGTGACTCAAAAAAATCTAACACCCAGCAATGTGTAATTTCTTTGCATCCCCTTTCGAAAACAACATTCAAATTACTCGACAAAAAAATATATCCTGAGAAAAGTGGATTTTGAGAGCAATATCTCCATAGACCTCCATTCATTCTGCACTCGTCCTGTGAGCGCCCTCATATGGAATCAGAGTGGAACTGCAACCAGTTCAGAAGCCGGAAGTTTACTGAGAGTGAAACTTCTCGCCATATTAGACATTCTCTGGTGCAACGCAAAGCGGGACGCGTGGTCACCCTAACATAAACGTTAAAATACGTCTAAAATATTACAATATTTTTCGGTCTTAAGCCCTGGTTCAAATGTTTACCTCATTGCCTTGCCTTGAATAAGACATTTCTCCTAAACAATAATAAGCGTAAAAAATGACGCTGATTAACTGCAGGTTAACTTACCATATGCAGTGAAAAACGGTTTAACAATATGTAATTTACTGTAAAAAACTGATTCTGGTGTCTTATTTTGCATTGCATGTTGTTTAGTTAATGTTTAGTGCATGATTTCAGTGGTATGTCTTCTACTCTGATGGGTTTAGGGTTTGTGTGTGGGATACTGTCTACTGTATGTGTTTATTAGCTCATGGAAAGATATTACTCAGTATGTCATCTTCAATATAAAGTAGAGATCTGTCTTCGGGATCTCTGGAATGTTTTATTTTAATGTTTTGTTTTATGTTTAGTTTAATGTTTATTTAAGGTTTATTTATAAAAAGGAGCAAGGAAAGTCTTGAGCTGAGACTCGGGGTGAGGATACAGTGTCATTGCAGGGAGTCTTCAGGATCCTCTGATCCCGCTTTGTGCTTCTTTTAATCTTACAGTTCAAAATACAATCCGGCCTCTACTTCATAAATGCCAGAGGAGAACTGACCCCGACTGAGCCTGGGTTCTCCCAAGGTTTTTTTTCTCCATTAGGTCACTTGATGGAGTTTTTCGGTTCCTTGCCACTGTTGCCTTTGGCTTGCTCAGTTGGGGATATTTTAGGGATATTTAATTTAATTGTATCAATCAATAAATTCCACTTGAAACAAACCTTGTTGTATTATTTTGATTTAATACTGTGAAGCTGCTTTGATACAATCTGTATTGTGAAAAGCGCTATACAAATATACTTGACTTGACTTCTTGTGTTGAAAGAGAGATAAAGTAGACAAAAACAGGAGAAATTATACAGTAGCAGTATATAACACAGTTGTTGTATTTAATATGATTCCCCATTTAGCCTATATGATTTATGTTTTGAAACTGCTTGCCTTTTTTAAACTTGAAGAAGGAGATCTTGTACTTCTAAAAGACAATCAGAGCCCTCGTAACAAGTGGCCTATGGCTCTTGTGTCCCAAGTATTTAAAGCACTGATGGGAGAGTACGCAAGGTTCAGTTGAAAGTTACTAAAAATGGATCTGGAAAGGAAGTAAAGGATCTCAGACCAATTACAGAGGTTGTTCTTCTGTTCCCTAAGGAAAATTAAGACTTAAATGAGACATCCTTAGGATGTCTGGCGGGGAGTGTTCTGCTTCTAGTTTAAATGTCACTCAACAATGTATGGTTTTGTATAGTTGTTTTAGTTATGGCGCCCCCTGTGGGAAATATAAGTGATTCAACTTATAAATTATAACTATTAACAAACAATACAAAAAATATTAAGTTGAACATATTTGTCAGTGAAATCATTCTTAATTTATCTGTAATATAAATATGATACTAAAATTGTTATTTATACAGAGATACTGTCATTCAGTTTTTTGAAGAATTTGCATTAAACTGAATGACAAAAACTTACTTCAGCTTATATTGACGGCCATCAACTGGCCACCTATATTAAACAATGAGCTTGACCAGCAAAGTTAATCACAATTATTCACAACATCTACTTATTTTTCAAAAAATCTAACAATATAGGCTAAGTGTGTTGTGGCATTTCACTGAATGACATGCGTTTGTTACTCAGGTACACCCAAAAAGGGTCAAATTTGACAAGCTATAATAAATGATCTGGGGGTATTTTGAGCTGAAATGTCACAGACACATTCTGGGGACACCATCGATTTATATTACATCTTGTGAAAAGGGGCATAATATGTCACCTTTAAAGTAGACTTTACTTTTGTAAATTTAATTTGATGCTGTAGACTTGGAATTAAGCCTTTTCCCCGTTATTATTTGATTCACGGGACTGGACACCAGTTATCTTGCTAAGAAAAATATTTATTCTTATATGTCAGGAGAGAAACTCTGAGAAGATGTTATATTCATGCCAGGTCTATGCGTTTGCGTGTTTCTCTGCCGTAGTTCAGTAAGATTGAGCTTAAATACACAACTGAACGACTTTCCACTTCCTTGTCAGGGAGAAAAAACATATTGTTTAAAGATAGAACGTATATGCTAATGCTTACACATGATACAATCCCCTTTCCACATTAAGAAACTATTTCTCAGTGTATATTAGTGGTATACAAATGCTACATTTGCATCAGTCGAAACATTCAAGAGCAAAACCAAGTGTAGACATCTGAAGTATCATCATCACTGGAACTCTCTGCTAAGTGAACATTGCATTTTACTCGTACCTTTAAGCAGAATACATAATCCTCCCAGCTACCCTCCTTGTGTCTAAAATATGTTCCTTAAACACTTGTGTCCATGCAATCTATAGTCTAACTCGTGCATTTTACACTTGATAATACAACTGATTATGAATATTAATAAAGAATAATACAGATACATAATATTAAATAATGAAATTTTATTCAAAGATGAAATTTTAGTCTTCAGATGCAGACACAAAATGGTGACATATCGTCTTTGACCCATATTTCTATCACAGATGGAGACAGTTCAAATGAGTGAAGTTTGTTTAGCAAGATCTGGTGGTTCACTGTGTCGAAGGCTTTATGGAAATCAATAAAAATAGCTCCAGTAATGTGACCTTTGTTAAGAGCGTCACGTAATTGTTCAGTGAAAAGTAATAACGCCGACATGGTTGATCTCTTATCACGAAAACCGTGTTGACAGTCACTGAGCCAGTTATTAGTTTCAAGGTAAAACCTTAGCTGGTTATGCAAGACTTTTTCCAGCAACTTAGACATTGCTGGAAGTATTGCAATAGGTCTGTAATTTGAAACTGTCATGATTCTGCCCTCGTGTCCTTGATTTTCTCTAGTCTTGAGGCAGGATCATGACAGACCCGTGTTTTGTGTGCAAGCACATGGTCTTTTGTTTGGGCCATGTGCTTGTGTTGTCTCGTTACTTAACCCCGCCCCCTTGTTATCCTCGTTTTGTCATTATTGCTTTACCTGTGTCACCTGTTATGTTATCATTAGTCTCCCTATTTAATCCCCTTGTGTTTGCTGTCCTGTGCCGGTTCATTATCTTACCTTGTGAGTATCTTTTCAAGAGTATTGTCTAGACTAGAGAAAGTGCTGATTCTGTATTTGCTGTTGGTTTATTGTCTAGTTATCTGTCAAGTCTTAGTTAGTGGTGGGCAGATCGAGGCTTCGTGAAGCAATGAAACAGTTGAACCAAATGGGCCATATTGTTTCGAGGCTTCGAATCAATCCGACACCCGTCTCAACGGTGACACCTAGTGGTCACTTGCAGGTGTTGATCTGAAACAACCTTGACGAGCCATTAATTTTTTTTTTTTTTTTGTATTATTGTATTTTTCTAATATGTGAAGCTTGTAACCTATAGGCTCCTCACTGTGCATAATGTTATTTTGGTCCTGCAAAATTAATATTAATAAAAGAAATCAAGCCACAATGTCTCACTATTTCAGAGATTTTTATTAAAAATAAATTTCTCTGCTGTGGAAGGACTTAGCCTACTACTTTTTTTTACAGATAATTTATCCAGCCTTTCAAAAACTCCTCTACAAGGGACACTTGTTGCTGGCATGCAAATATATTTTTCAGCTAGGACATACAAATGAGGAAAGATTACTGCTCTCTCTTTCCAGTAAGTTAGTGGATCATGAGTTCTGGGCAAATACGCAAATTTCAAATTCTCCTCAAATGGCGCATCATGGATGATGTATTGTTGCAGTAGGCTAGCTGCCGATCACAATACACACATCTCACTTTATTTGGGGTTTCTAAACGGAAATGCTCCCACACCACAGATGTACAGCATCTCTTCTGGGGAGCCTCCATTTTATCTATCTATCCAAATCTATGTATCTATATATGAATCTATAATCTATCTATATACAGTATGTATCTATCTATAATCTATCTATGTATTTATATATGTAGGCTATATATAATCTATATATGTATCTATCTATTAATCTAGCTGTCTATATATATTTATATCTATGTATCTATTAATGTGTCACTATATACACTCTGTCTGTCTCTAGCCTATCAGTCAATGTGTTGTGTAAATTTAAATGTAAGCCTAAATAGCCTATAACTAATCAAATCGCACTATGTCACTATATCACCAAAAATCCGCTATCTCAAAATCAAACTCCTCTCACAAAAACCCACGAGGTCATATGCGATGATTTCACTTTTATACAGATGTGCGATTGTGTGGTCTGTTCCCGACCGTGTCAATCAAACGCTGATTCGGCGGACCACACCTGATGAAACACTAGTGAAACACTTCGAGGCTTCGTTTGGCCATAGTCACGTGACATGGGTGTTTTGAATCACGCTTCGGATCAGTGTTTCGAAACATCTGCGCTTCGGGATCTCGCAAAGCTTCGGAACGACTGTTTCGCGTCAGCCATGTCTTAGTTTAGTCACTCCTTGTCCTGTCCATGTTTTGCCCCCTCGTGGGTTTTGTTTTCCCTGTTTTTTGTCCATAAATTAGGGATGGGGAAATGAAGCCTCATGAATCACTGAGGCTTTCTCCTGACTGTTCCGGGAAAAGATTCAAAGCTTCGAGAGTGTCGAGAACTGGTCGAGAACAGCGCCATCTGGTGGTTATTTAAAATAAAGCAGCCAGAAGCCTGTGTTAGAAGCTCTGGCAGATCAAGCAACCACAACACACTCCATAGTTTCAATGTTATGTGTACAAATAAAAACCTTACATGTTTGTGTTTGATTTGTTCATTAAATAAATTATTTTACCCATTAAAGTGTGACAATTAAAATATAAAATGAGCTTATATGATTCAATAAGATCTAATGTAGGCTCTCTCTCTATATATTTCTCTCTCTCTCTCTCTATACACACATAATGAATAAGGACATTGTCTGATAGGATCATCTGTTATTAAATGTGCTTATGACACTTGTTACTGATAGTGCTTAATCAACTGTAGGAATGACAGAAAGTTGATAAAGTTTTTAATTATTTTTATATTTTTGGATGTTGCCATTGCTCTAAATACAAACCCTTCACCAAACACCAACACCCCTTCCCCCCTAATCCCACCCTAAACCCCAATACCAACACCAAATTACCTAAAATCACCAAAAAGTGCAAAGATTTGACAAAAACAAAAAGACACAACAACAAAAAATAATAGCCTAAGTAGCGAAAAATTTATTTTGCTTATTTAAATGTAATATATTGTTTAACTTTCAAAGTACAGCACTCTCCTCACAAACACATCAACCAGACTGAGGCAACAATGACTCGTTAAATAAGATCTGGAGTTCGAGCCTTCTGACACCCAAAGCGAAACGCCCACGTGACTGGAGAGAAAGTGAGGCTTCGTTTGTCATCGATCACGTGACTCTAGTAAACCGATACACGCCCCGATACGGGGCTTCACTACAAATTGTTTCGCTTGTGTGATATGCGCATCGAAGCTTCAGTGTCATATGTAACATCACTACCATAAATAAACTGTGTGTCAAGCATCATGTCTGCGCTTGGGTTCATCCTCAAATTCATGACAGAAACAAGGGTGTGATCATCAGATTTAAAGTTGGAGTAATTTACAGTTTACAGTTAGTTAATCATGTATTAATTTAGGGCACAACATATCGCCGGCGTCGGGTCGTCTCTTCCCAGGCGTGGCGTCGTCTCTTCCCAGGCGTCGCGTCGTCTCTTCCCAGGCGTCGCGTCGTCTCTTCCCAGGCGTGGCGTCGTCTCTTCCCAGGCGTGGCGTCGTCTCTTCCCAGGCGTCGGGTCGTCTCTTCCCAGGCGTGGCGTCGTCTCTTCCCAGGCGTCGGGTCGTCTCTTCCCAGGCGTCGCGTCGTCTCTTCCCAGGCGTCGGGTCGTCTCTTCCCAGGCGTGGCGTCGTCTCTTCCCAGGCGTCGGGTCGTCTCTTCCCAGGCGTGGCGTCGTCTCTTCCCAGGCGTCGGGTCGTCTCTTCCCAGGCGTCACGTCGTCTCTTCCCAGGCGTGGCGTCGTCTCTTCCCAGGCGTCGGGTCGTCTCTTCCCAGGCGTGGCGTCGTCTCTTCCCAGGCGTCGGGTCGTCTCTTCCCAGGCGTCGCGTCGTCTCTTCCCAGGCGTGGCGTCGTCTCTTCCCAGGCGTCGAGTCGTCTCTTCCCAGGCGTCGCGTCGTCTCTTCAGCTGTAGAATAAAAGGTAAGTATTATGTGAATGCTAATCTAGTTTTAAACTGGGACAGCGAGTCTGAGCCTCGAACAATATCAGGAAGGCCATTCCAGAGTTTAGGAGCTAAATGTGAAAATGGAGCTGCGTGTTTTGCCTATTCTTGTTGGATCCTTAATTAATTGATACAGTCCGAGTTTCATTACAATAGCTTTTAAAGATTTTGATGAGCTATCATTCCAGTCAAGGTTGATATCGGCCAGAATTACAAGCTCCTTTGATATAACAGATTTAATTATGTCAGAAAGCTGAGATAGATAAGAACTTTCACTGACATTAGGGGGTTTGTAGGTGACAATAATGGTAATTGCATGTTGAGGTGTAAAATGTACGATCAGTTTTAATGTTTCGGTTTCAAACTTTGATATCAAGTGTGCATATTTCCGACTCACATAGAAGGCCACTCCGCCGCCGGTCTTGCTAATGCGGTCTTTACCATACAATTCATAAAAGAATCTGTAATATTAGGAGTTAACCATGATTCAGAGATTGCCATTACATGTGCTTTCGACTGCGCAAGCAAGATTTTAAATTCGTCTAGTTTGGGAACAAGGCTTCGGGTGTTTAAATGGCAAATCTTAAAGCCTCTGGTGCTACCGAGTTGACTTAAATTAGTTGGACTTTTTCTTGGATGAGGTCTTCTTCTTTGTACTTTAACTGTTTTGACTAAAGGACTAGAAGAAGATACTTCAGAGGGTAAGATCGGAAAAAATGGGGGAGTAAAGATAATCGGGGTTGGAAGTCTAGAATGGAGGAAATATTCGCGAGTTATCAGTAAAAACATGCGCTGTGGTTGCGGTACAGCGGTAAGAAATCTGCTATAGTTTGCAAATGCTAATAGTCCCCACAAATGCAATATGCCTAAAGTTGTCAAAAAAGTATTTGAGTCCGGCCCGGGATTTAGCTCAACATTTCCAATAAACAGGAGAATAGTTATTAAAAGTCTTGATGCACTTAAAACGTATTTAGACTTATTTTCATTTTCATCAGAGTCATTTGCTTTAACATCAGTTACCCACCGGTGAAAAATAATAGTTTGGATGGAGAAAGACAATGGCTGATGAGAAGCTGATTGGCCAGAGTTTTTAAACACAAACCTCTTGTCAGAGCATTGTAGGTTGCTAACCGGTGAACTAGTCCGCTGACGGCCGGGTACGTGGTAGTCGGACACACCCGCGCAGAGCAGCCGCCTGTGAGCTGTGATTTCCTATCCAATACAAAGATGATATGAACAAGTCAACTCATGAATGATTTTTTAGAGCTAGAACAGAATTGAATTCTGCTTGGTTCACTGATTCTGTTATTCTCCTGTTTACTACAGTGAAGCCGCTTTAAAACAATCTGTATAGTATCAAGCGCTATATAAATGAAGGTGACTTGACTATAACAAGAACATTACAATGAACACACATTTGAAAATCTCACTACAAATAATCCAGAATTTAAGACAAAAGATAATAATCCTTCTCTGCCTGTTACACTTCCTCACACCTGAAACTGATGGTGTGAATCTCCTGAACTTCTCCAATCTACTGTAGACCATTACTAATCCATTTATGTTGTAACATCTGCTCTAACGTCGGGCGTTTAGTCGGATCCCGCGCTAGACACTGGCTAATCAGATCCCTGCATTCTGTACAATAAGGAGAGAGCTGGTTAGTCATGAGCATGTGACCTGGCATTTTTGAAAACAGCATCTAAAACATGATTAATATACTGTAAAATGTTCCTTATCTTCAGTTTAAAAGTGAAGTATGTCGTTTCTGTGACACTAGTGGCAGCGAGTGGAATAAATGACCAAATAAAACAGCTATATATAAAACATCTTACATACTTCACCTTTAACTGTTTCTGTACAAAGCCTTTGCTTTATGTGTGTGTTTATCAATGTTATCAATATTATTCACTCACTTTTGGATAAGTTGGGTTTCAGAAATGTAACTTTGGCTTGTGTGATTTCCGTTCTATTGTGAAAAGGAGAACATCCGTTCACCATCTGGTACAGCAACACTCCTAGAGACCAGACATTTGCTGGGACGGCGTGGAATCGAGGCTCTGTCAAGACTTCAGGTGGGCAGTAATCCGGAACTCCTGGAAGAAAGACATTTGCACATTGTTGAGCTTTTTTTTTTTAAAGCATCAAATAATTAGTAAGTCTATACATTCAGGTTTCCACACTCCCAGAATGCTCACCAATGTATATTTTGCTGTCGTAGCCATCGCTACTAAACAGCTGACCGCAGCCAAAGTCTATCAGCTTGAGCTGTAGCGGGGGTTTCTTCAACAGGAAATTCTGCGCATGAATGTCATTATGGAAAACGCCACGATGGATGCAGTGTTGCACTGCCAGCACAGCCTGTCTCATGATGACCCGTGCTGTTGTTTCAAACACTTGATGATTACGAGTGATGAAGTCCAGCAAGCTCTCGCAGGGTTCGGGATACTCCATAACCAGAGTGAAATCTCTAGGATCTTCAAACCACTCGTATAGTCGGATGACGAAGGGGCTTATGGGTTCTTGCCTCATCATCATCAGCAGCGCCACTTCTGTAACAAGAGATTCGGGATTCCCAGGCTAGAGAGAAGTAGCAGACTGAAGGTTAGCTGGGTAAAAATCTGAAGAAAACATCATTTTGAAATGTACTTTTCTTTGATCTTTTTAGATCCGTTCAAAAGAGCCTTTTCAGCTCAAAGTTATTTGGTGCCTCTAGGCTTATTTGTTGATCACATTTACACCTAATGCTTCCTACGGGTGTATTAACTACAGTAATCTGCACTTAAACAACTCAATACACATTCAGCTTTTGGACAACTTACAATATTAAGATAACGATCGTTGTGAATCTTGCGCATCCGCTTGATGGCAACCTGCAAAAAAAACAAAACATCCCAGTTTCAATAACAGTAACAGTATTCTAGCGCCTGAACTTGCACTGAGTATTAAACCATCTGTAAATTGTTTTAAATGTGTTTTGCAAGAGCAAAATGTTTGTACAATTAAGTAAGATTGACCTTTTTGCCATCAAATCTGCGTGTTCCCAGGTACACCTTGCCAAATCCTCCGGATCCAATCATCTTTCCCACATTATAGAGAGACTCAAAGGACTCTGAAAAACAAACAGAATAATATGAGACAATTATTAGCTTGCTAGATCCAGTGCTGGTCGAGAAAATAATATTATAATGGGGGAAATAATATTAATATTCTCTAAAAAACAAGCCTTATTTTGAGTGGAAACCAAGATAATACTGTTGAAAATAATGTTGGAGAAATAATGATTTACCATGATTTGGCTTGACGCCGGAGTGATCTGGAGCGGGTGATGATGGTTCAGGATCAGGAACAAAAGCCTCCACAACATCCACAACACTACAGGAACAGCAGCAGAACACACACTTCAAAGCCTTCCAGAGCCGGAGGAAACAACCAGCTATTTCCCTCTTCCTGCGTTCTGGAGCTTTTTCTGAAATGAAGAAAAAACAATTGAAAACAACTATTAGACACATCTCTGACGTCAAATTAAGCAATGACATAACTTACATTTTACTGTTAAATTCTTATCTGTAATGTTACAAATCTAAAGTAATGGGAATTGTTCACGCTATCCCCCTGACTTCTGCTTAATGCCTGCATAAATGTCCCAACATCTTATTTCACAATATTAATAGTCATTTTATTTCACAATTATCTCGATTACGAGGGCGGAGCCTGGTGATTCCGTGTCAACGATAAAGTTCATTTTCTTATTTTATCTGATCTTTTGTTAAAAAGAAAACATACATTTCCAGGCTTCATTTGGCCAACTCTGGCACATGTGTGGCTCAGTTCTGGTAATGGCAAAGATCATATGGGCCATATCTTACAATATATTTATATTATATTAAACATTGACTTTTATTAAATGCATAGCAATGTCTTATTTATGACATAACCGACTCTGTAATGCTCGGCACGACAGCCATTTTGACAATTCAAGAGCAATAAGTGGTGAAATATAATTATTTTCTGGATCGTATGCTGTCGAGAAGCGGCTTTCTGTGTGTGTGTTTCTGGTGTGTGTCAGACAGCGCAAGTGCCATCAAGTTCATGCCTTATTGAGAGCGTTTTGCTAACATTCCCATTCAATTAAGGAAACATTATTTCTAAATGTTCCCTGAACGTTCAAAACGTCCAGTTTTTTCAACGTTTCAAAAATGTTCTATCTTGGTTAAAGGAACATTCTATTTTATAATTTTGCATTATGGGAACGTTACTTTTGAAGGTTCTCGGAATGTTCTGAAAATGTTAGATGAACGTCCAATTCAAATATTTTAAAATATCTCACCTTTTGAGCTCTTGTTCACTGGAGAAGCCTCCACGGCACCCTTAGCAGTTCGGCCATCTGAAGTCTCTGTTGGCTCGACAGGAACTTGACCCGGCAGCGGAGGACACAGAAACCCTTCGAGGCTGTCGGAACTGGACAAACCCTGTTGGTTTGGGCTCTCCAATCCATCGCCACTCCACCTCCACTCGACGCTGTACGAGTCTCGGCTGCTCAGACTCAACGGCTCTCTACACCTCCTCTCGACAGGGACCTCAGAGAGGAACGAACCTGAGGATGACTCTCTACACCTCCTCTCGACAGGGACCTCAGACAGGAACGAACCTGAGGATTGTAATATATTTGAATAACATGAGGAGACGTTCGTAATCTGGTGAACCTTTACTGAACAAGGCAACATAGAACGTACATCTAGCTCGGCCAAATCCCAGAAACACTCTGGCAAAAAACACATATTCCCCCCAGACATGGACCTCAGAGAGGAACGAACCTGAGGAAGACTCTCTACACCTCCTCTCGACAGGGACCTCAGACAGGAACGAACCTGAGGATGACGTGATGCCCGGAGAAGAATCTGTGAAGCAGAGGATGGAACATTTCAGACATCAAAAACTGTTTTTGTTTCATACATTTTTTATAATATTAATAATCAATATCAGTGGTCACATCAAATTGTTACTTTGGTTTCACTTTATTTTGGTCCCTTTAAGATATTCGGTTGTCTATAAGTAACACTGCACTTACATGTCTACTAACTCTCATTAGAGTATTAGTAGAGTATTAGTAGACTGGTAGGGTTAGAATAAGTTGACATGTAGTTGTAAAGTTACTTATAGTCGACAGAATATTCAAAAGGGACCATCAAAATAAAGTGTTACCGTTACTTTAGTTGGTTCAACTTTCTATTTTCAATGACAAATCAGCCATTGAAAATAGAAATAGAAACTAAGCCATTACTTCTTTATTAAAAGCCTATTCTGACCTCTGAGAGAGTGTTCAGATGAAGTGGACGGACGTCCATCATCTGGGTTCTGCATCACCCTCGTCCAAACCTCCTGACCAGCCGTCTGAGAGAAAGCAGCTCTCCATCTGGAGTGGTCTGAGGATGGAATATTTCACACATCACATAATTAGTAATGTTTTAATAATAATAATCAGTAATCAATGTCTGTGGTCAATTACTAATTTTTACTTCAGTTACTCAAATTCAAAAGTTTATTTCACATGCAAGGAATCAAATAAATGTGATCAAATGGGTTCTTCACATTAATGTAGTCAGTCATTGTACAACATCATACCATAAACCATAAATGAAAAATTAAAGCACTCACCTCCTCTTTCGCCCATCATGTGAGCCATCGACGTTCTCCTGCAAACTGAAATAAAAACTATACAAAATACAACACAAAATACAATACAATACAATACAATACAAATCTCCTCAGAAATACTCCCCTAAAAATAAATAATAAAACAAACAATTAAATAAACTCCTTCTAAAATTAGAAAAGAACAATGAAATAAAAGTATTTTCGGAAATTATATGATGCTTTCAAAAATATAACTCTATAAAAAGGATATATCCTCCCGATGTCCTTCTAGAATAAAAGTCTCCTCTCAGAAATCCAGAAAACAGCTTCAAAGTCTCAAGATTTGCATAGAAATTTCTCTGCAAAAAGTCTGTCAATTCGCCTCGTCTCTCAATCGACAGACTGCGATATGTTCAAGTGTAAATATACATGCAGATTGCAGATTGATTCATAAAATGCGTCGCCATAGCAACTAAAATTCAAATCACTCATATGCGCGCACAGATAGCGATTGGTTCAAGTGTAAATATAGGCAGTATAGGCATGCACGCGCACATCGAATCTGATTATTAATAGTTACACATTTAATGTTTTCTTTAATATGAGATTATTTGTTTCAAACCAGTTTTATTATTAAAATCCGTGGAAAATGCGCATAAAAAGGCACAAGGGAGAATAAATCGGACATCATCTTAAACTCAAGATTAATTAAATTTGCCCATTTCCGCATATATAACCATCAAGGCCAATCAGCTTTCAGTATCACTAATGCGTCATCAAACCAGTTAGTAGTAGTGGTGAAGAAATCCAAATTCGAGAGAAAAACAATTATGGCCAAACTTTTATTGGATGGAGTTAGCCTTATTGATAAAAAATGTAATAGTAAACTTATAAAGCTATTGTTACATTACACAGTTTACACATCCCCTCGATGTAAATCTTTCTGGAATATTTTTTTGACAGTATTCACTGGAAGAGGGCGTGGTTACTCTCAGAGAAATACTGTATGTCCAATAAAAGTAGAGAGGTACACTTTAAGATTCTTCATAATGTTTAACGTTACCCAACCAACTCACAAATTGCCTAATTTGTTGATCTCTCTGACCTGTGTGTATTTTGTAAAGTTGAGGAAGAAACTTTGCTTCATTTATTCCACCACTGTAATCAGGTTAAGCCTCTTTGGGAGAGCTTGGGTTGTTATCTTTCTCACTTTATCAAATGTGATTTCAACTTTTCATTGAAGAATATATTCCTCTATTTTTCTGGGAGTGACTATGCTATTGATAATGTTGTTAATTTCTTTGTGTTTCATTGTTTTTTTATTCACAAAAACAAATTTCTCAAGACTTTGCCTAGATTTGATGTCTTTATTGCTGAGATTTCCCTTATTGTAAAATCTCTTGAACTCATTGATAACAGTAAGAACAACAAGTTTCTTAAGAACTATGTACGGTTTTTTTCTTACTTGTTGAGGAGTCAGTTATTGTTTTGTTTTTTAGTTGGTGTCTATTTTATTTTTTTGGTTAATGTATTCAATGCAGTGCTGTTTCTTCTAAAGAAATTGAAATATATATATATATAAAAAGAAGAAATCCAAATTTTTGTTGAATTCTCTATTAAAATTGTTCACAATTACTAGTACCCAGTTAACTATAAACTTGCTAAATTTGCTCTGCAAGTGAACGTCGTCTTGTGGGTCCATGATCTCAAAGAGGCACAAAATCACTTCCACGGACCTTCACCTGGACTGATCCTGCTGGAGGAATGATCTGCCTAACTCAGTCAGAGCTGCTGAGGCCGTGGACATTTTCAAGAAACGGCTGAAGACGCATCTTTTTCAGCAACACTTGATCCATTAATACTAACACTTTCTCTTCTATTCTTTGAATTTGAAAATTCAGCTTTGATAACAGGAATAAATTACATTTTAAATAATATTAAAACAGAAAACAGATATTTTTAAGTTCACAATAAAAAAAGCCAACTTACTGACAGTTCTCCAAATAAACATAAAACAGTAAAATGAACTGAGATATTTTTATTGGAAGTGTTCATGCATCATACTAAGTTGATTCAACAAATTCATTACTTAAATGATGAAAACGTACAATGTTTTCTTGTTCAAACTAAATCGTTTTAGTTTTCATTGAAGTTCGCATGTTTTTTTTAGCGCGTGCGCAGTTTGAACCCTGAACGCATGCGCAGTTTGAGACTTCAGCTCCTCGGCGGTCACGTGTCTGTCTGCTGCTGGTGAGAAGTCGGTAGCGGAGTCCTGCCTTCAATTCAGCGTTTCTGCAGAATCACTGGTATGTGTTAATCATTTTTATAATCGACTGTATGTTATTTGTCATATATAATGTATATTGTGCTCTTCCCAAACTGATGGCCTGATCTAATTCACCAGTGCTGCCGATTTCGCACACTTTTGGGTGCTTTTGTCAATGCTGTTGTTAACTAGCGGTGTCCTGCCTATTCAATCCAGCGTTTCTAAAGAGTCACTGGTGTGTATTAACGACACACTGACGGGAATATTGTTCTTTGTGTTGTTCACTGTATCGCTTGTTTATACAAAGGGTTTGTTACCGCCGGCGCTCTCTGGAAGACTACATTACCCATCACTGCCTAGAACTACAGCAAACTACGGCAACTCAAATAGCTCAAAATACACAGCACGTTTAGTTTTTTTTTCTTTTTTTCCGTGGTGACTCTCCCTGCATTCCAAATGGCATAATGTTATGTATTTTATATATTGTGAATACATTTATTATAAATTCATTCATTAATAAATGATTTAAGTAATAATTGATGTGCTATATTATACATTTTTGAAGTAGAAATCCGTTTTGAAAGTTCAAAACACTGATAATTACAATAACTAGGTTTCCTGAAATAAATATTGTTTAAATATTGCTTAGGTACAAAGACTTGGACTTGGCCTTTAGGGACTTGTGAACATGTCTGGTATTTATCATTTTTATAATCAACTGTATTGTTTTGTCATATCAAATGAGATGTTTGCTCATTATGTATTTACAGTAGTTGAGGAGTTCAGAGAGAGATGGCCTGCCGACTGCACCTTTTCTAAAGGATGAGGTAAACCATTTAATAGCAACTGTCAATATTAATAATTATTCTAATTAATATTTCTAAATATCTTCAAATGCATCATATTTTTGCCAGTGATGAAGATCTTTATTAGTTGAACATCTTCATATGCTGTCTGTGAATGAATGATTCCACAGGACGATATATTCGATTTCATTTCACTCAGGTAATACATTTTAAAACCAAACAGATTATTACGCCACGATAGCACTACTAGAAAGTATGACATTACCTGTTTTTTTGGACATATACATTAATTTATACATTAAATAAGCTACCATTGTTCACAGTTTATGAACACCCGCCATCCCGCGGTAGTTTGTGTGTATTGTTGCGCAGTGGCGTGCGAACTCGACTTGAAAACGAATGCCTTTGCCTGCCGTAGACACAGTTAACCAGTTTAAACATGCTTGCAGAAATATACATTTGATTATATTTTGGAGAACAGACAGAAGAAGATCCGTCGATGTACTTTTGTTTGTTTTTTTGTGTTCAGATGTTCAGTAGCAGTCATGAGCGCGAGCACATGTGGAGAGTTTTAACTCTTTCTTCTCTGTGTCAATTACATGCCTTTGAATGCAACACTCTGCAGATTCACTTTATTTCTACATGTCTAATAATCCAAATGTAGTTGTATAAGTTACTATTATATAAACCAAAGGACAGGCAATAATTTTCGGGCTACAGATGGCAGAAATAATGCTTGTCTAATGCAAAGATAGCCTATCTACTTATGATAATAATAGTCATTTAAATAAAAAAAATATCATTTTATATATATGACGACGTCAGATGCAAAAGCCTCTGAGTACCATCTGCAATTTTCTACTAAAAGAGCATTTTTATCAAGCTTGTATGTTTATGTTCAGTTATTTCACTTAAATGGCAATGAAAAGTACCTATTAATTGTCATTAAAGTGAAATTACTGAACTTAAAGGGACAGTTCACTTTGAAATTAATTTTTGGTATGTTTTAGCTTACCTCAAGGGCATCCAAGATGTAGGTGTCTTTTTTTCCGCAGTAGTTTCAATTTTGATATTTTTAGGTCAAACCGTTCTTGTCTGTCAGTCATAATGCAGGTCTATGGTCATTATCTCAAAACACAAGCACAGAGTCCAAATTAAACAATTCCCCATCGTAAGTACACATTGATGGCCTAAGACACGAAACGAGCGGTTTGTGCAGATGTCGCCTTGTCTACGGCAGTTCATTGGAACGAATGTCTTTAAGGCGACATCTAGTGTATATATCTATGCACCAGTCTGCGTACACGTCAGATCAGATCACTTGGACATGGCTGTGTACAAGAGGTAAAAACTATATAAATACTGTTCGTTTTCTCACACAAACCGCTCGTTTCGTGTCTTAGGCCATCAATGTGTACTTACGATGGGGAATTGTTTTAATTTGGACTCTGTGCATGCTCTTTGAGACAGTGACCATAGACCTGCATTATATGACTGACAGACAAGAACGGTTTGACCTAAAAATATCAAAATTGAAACTACTGTGGAAAAAAAGACACCTACATTTTGGATGCCCTTGAGGTAAGCTAAAACATACCAAAAATTAATTTCAAAGTGAACTATCCCTTTAAATATACGAGCTCGATAAAAATGCTTGTTTTAGAAGAAAGTTTCCGATGGCACTCAGAGGCTTTTGCATCTGAAGTCTTCATATATATATATATAGATTATTACTTTTACATTCGTCGTGGGGAAGAGAGGGCCAGAGAGACCATAGGGGCCAAGGTTTGAGACTTCAGCTCCTCTGCGGTCACGTGTCTGTTTGCTGCTGGTGAGAAGTCGGTAGCGGAGTCCTGCCTTCAATACATACAGTCGACATCTAGTCATAGTTGGGGGCGTGGCGAGGGTGGAGTCGGCGTGGGGGAAAACACTGCGAGCATCGTGTGTATTTGAATGACAAAAATGTGATATTGCGAGTCATTGACTCCTGCCGACCGGCAAACGGTACATTGTAAAATTAACTGCAATAGGTTATGCTAGGCCTTATTTAATTAAAAACTGGGTCAATGACCCAACCAAATGGCCGGAGGTGTCGTTTCCAGACATATTTTGTGAGCTGGTTGAATCTCCAAGACATCGCGGCAGCTGTAGCGGTAACATTAGCCTATAACTCAATCAACTTATGTTGCATGCTATAACTCCATAAAACCTTGTCACTTACCAATTGTACGTATGCTTCACTCCAAACTATTAATCCTTTTGTAAAACGGTGATCACTTAAGAAGTTATAAAGTCCTCTAGTAACTCACAGACTGCAGTCTACTCCATAGTTTCACGGCTCGCATCATGAGCCTTCAGCTGATAACGCTGATGTGAATGAGACATCCCTTATGAAAAACAACTATAGGAATCTTGTAGTATTTTGGGACAAAATATTATAGTAATAGTGCAGCAGATTAATGGCATATTTCAAGAGAATCGTTCAAATTGGTATAA
The DNA here is from genome assembly GCF_965113295.1 of Leuciscus leuciscus. Lineage (NCBI taxonomy): Eukaryota > Metazoa > Chordata > Actinopteri > Cypriniformes > Leuciscidae > Leuciscus > Leuciscus leuciscus. Next base: position 36,273,052 of record NC_138741.1, read on the forward strand.
AAGCATGAAATTTGGCACAGATACTCTCTAAGGGTCACTTTTTGGGAAAAAGGCGTTGGCCACCGAAAAATTCAACATGGCAGCCATTTTTTCAAGATGGCCGCTATTTCTATAAAATGCTCATTATGTCAATTGTTAAAACAGTGATGTAGGCATAACATTTTGTGAAAATACTCTTCAGAATGTTTTTTTGGAAAACGGTGCTTGTCCCTCAAAAATTCAAGATGGCTACCAGTTTTCAAGATGGCCGCCATTTCTCTTGAATCCTTACATCTTTTTTTCAAATGGTGCTGCTATCATGAAATTTGGTACAAATATTCTTCAAGGAACATTATCATGGAAAAAGGTGTGTGCCGCTCAAATTCAAGATGGTGACCATTTTCAAGATGGCCACCATTTCTGTCAGAGCTCAATTTAATGTGTTAAGGAAGGTTTTGTTTAATAGAGTGAACGTCATTACACAACCAGGGCACACTGGTGACTTAACTGCTGTGGAACTCAGCATGGGGTTCAGTGTCAGCTGATCTAGTTTTACTTACACTGTAGTTCTTGACTAGTAGTAATAGTATAGCTAAGTTTAGTGTCCCAAATGCTGTCTACCAGCCCCTCATCAATTAGCTAGTAATAGATGTAGTTAGATAGCCGCACCTGAATTGACAGGTTGTGCCAGCGCGGGAGAGCCGAGCCAAGGGTAAGCGGGGCAATACATGACTTGTTCATGTATGCTTACCTGGAAGGTGTACAGATCACACGGGACTTAAATGGCACTGGATGAATGATTGGGCTAGGTGTAGGTGACCCGTACCTAGTTGTATCCCATACCTGAATGTGTACTATGTCTATGATTGAGGTGGTAAAAGGATAACCCCTCGGCCTTAATCAGACAACAAATCCCAAAATGGCAAATGAAAATCCCATGTCAGCCAAGAGGCCAACTGATTGGAAGAAATGTTGTCTTTGTCAGACAGACACAAAGGAAACCCTCCAATCACCACCCATCCATCATGTTTCTCAACATGATGGCTATAAAATGATTGCCACCAACATTCCACTCTTACACAAGATGAACAAAATGCCAATGACCCTGGACCTGGAACGACTGGATGAAGGTGGTGGTATAGAAGCTTTGAGAAGGAACCAAGCGAAGTATCACTACAATCGTCGACTTCGGTTCAACAACACAAAGTTACTTCGTGCCCAGAAGCAACAATCCGATGCTCAATGTAGTGAGATAGATGAAGGCCAAACAAAGCATCGCAGAACCATGATGCAGAAAAGTCTAGATGATCAGGTTTGCTTTCTTTGTGATAACATATCTCCTGAATCTGACCTACGTCAGGTAATGACACTGCAACTGAATGAGACTACATGAATGTGCACAAACACTGAATGATGCTAAATTATTGTCTCAACTAAGTGGTGCTGATGCCATTGCACAGGAGCTGAAATACCATAATTTGCGTCTCATTCATCTTTACAACAGAGAGAAACCTCAGAAGGCTTGAGAAAGAGTCACAGAGTGAAACGATTCAACCAGCCATCTTTCCTATGGCTCTTTCTGAACTGGTCACCTATATTGTTGAAACCAGTCTCAATTCTGATGGTCCTTCCGCCTTCCGTCTCGCAGATACAGTGGGGAGAACAAATATTTGATACACTTCTGATTTTGCAGGTTTTCCCACTTACAAAGCATGTAGAAGTCTGTAATTTTTATCCTATGTATTCTTCAACTGTGATTAACAGAATCTAAAACAAAAATCCAGAAAATCACATTGTATGATTTAAGTAATTAATTTGCATTTTATTGCAAGACATAAGTATTTGATACATCAGAAAAGCAGAACTTAATATTTGGTACAGAAACCTTTGTTTGCAATTACAGAGATCATTCGTTTCCTGTAGTTCTTGACCAGGTTTGCACACGCTGCAGCAGGGATTTTGGCACACTCCTCCAGACCTTCTCCAGATCCTTCAGGTTTCGGGGCTGTCGCTGGGCAATACAGACTTTCAGCTCCCTCCAAAGATTTTTTATTGGGTTCAGGTCTGGAGACTGGCTAGGCCACTCCAGGACCTTGAGATGCTTCTTACAGAGGCACTCCTTAGTTGCCCTGGCTGTGTGTTTCAGGTCGTTGTCATGCTGGAAGACCCAGCCACAACCTATCTTCAATGCTCTTACTGAGGGAAGGAGGTTGTTGGCCAAGATCTCGCGATACATGGCCCCATCCATCCTCCCCTCAATACGGTGCAGTCGTCCTGTCCCCTTTGCAGAAAAGCATCCCCAAAGAATGATGTTTCCACCTCCATGTTTCACGGTTGGGATGGTGCTCTTGGGGTTGTACTCATCCTCCTTCTTCCTCCAAACACGGCAAGTGGAGTTTAGACCAAAAAGCTCTATTTTTGTCTCATCAGACCACATGACCTTCTCCCATTCCTCCTCTGGATCATCCAGATGGTCATTGGCAAACTTCAGATGGGCCTGGACATGCACTGGCTTGAGCAGGGGGACCTTGCGTACGCTGTAGGATTTTAATCCATGATGGCGTAGTGTGTTACTAATAGTTTTCTTTGAGACTGTGGTCCCAGCTCTCTTCAGGTCATTGACCTGCCGCGTAGTTCTGGGCTGATCCCTCACCTTCCTCATGATCATTGATGCCCCACGAGGTGAGATCTTGCATGGTGCCCCAGACCGAGGGAGATTGACCGTCATCTTGAACTTCTTCCATTTTCTAATAATTGTGCCAACAGTTGTTGCCTTCTCACCAAGCTGCTTGCCTATTGTCCTGTAGCCCATTACACAGCTCTCTGGTCTTGGCCATTGTGGAGAGGTTGGAATCTGTTTGATTGAGTGTGTGGACAGGTGTCTTTTATACAGGTAACAAGTTCAAACAGGTGCAGTTAATACAGGTAATGAGTGGAGAACAGGAGGGCTTCTTAAAGAAAAACTAACAGGTCTGTGAGAGCCGGAATTCTTACTGGTTGGTAGGTGATCAAATACTTATGTCATGCAATAAAATGCAAATTAATTATTTAAAAATCATACAATGTGATTTTCTGGATTTTTGTTTTAGATTCCGTCTCTCACAGTTTCAGTGTACCTATGATAAAAATTACAGACCTCTACATGCTTTGTAAGTAGGAAAACCTTCAAAATCAGCAGTGTATCAAATACTTGTTCTCCCCACAGTATGTGCAACCTGTACCAGCAGCGTATCCTTTTTCTAACAGTGGCACTTACTCTCTGTGGACTACACCTTGCCGTGGTGGAGAGGCTTGTGTACTCCAATGAACCTGAGACCTATGCCGGCGGGGATTTTATATCCCTGGCAAGTTTAACTAAGCTGGACAGGTCAAAGGAGAGGAGGCAGACAAAGCAGACATTATGACTATTTGACAGAAATGGTGGCCATCTTGAAAATGGTGTCCATCCTGAATTTTTGAGTGGCACATACACTCTAAACAAAAATGGTGCTAAATAGCACTGAAAGTGGTTAATTGGCTTGTAATCATAGGGGAACCACTTTAAGTGCCATATAGCACCTACCTTTGTCAAATGGTGCTATGTAGAACCATAAGAGGTGCCATATAGCACCTTAACCACCCCAAAGAACCGCTAAAGAACCGCTGAAGAACCAAACTGGGCTTAACAGGTTCTTTAAATGGTAGTGGTGCTATATAGCACCTTAACCACCGCAAAGAACCCCTGAAGAACCGCTGAAGAACCATTTTTTTTTTGTGTGTACCTTTTTCCAAAAGAGTGTTCCTTGAAGAGTATTTCTGCCCAATTTTATGCTTGCATCACCATTTAAACACTTGAAATAATTAATATTCGACAGGAACGGTGGCCATCTTTAAAAATGGCGGCCATCTTGAATTTTTGAGGGACAAGCATCTTTTTCTATTAACATGTCCTTTAGAGAGTAATTGTATAAAATGTTATGCTTGGATCACTGTTTGTTATGCTTGATCACTGAAAAATGGCCGCCATATTGAATTTTTGAGTGGCCAACGCCTTTTTCCAAAATAGTGGCCCTTAGAGAGTATCTGTGCCAAATGTCATGCTTCTATACCAAAGTGAACGATTTTTTTACTAATCTGCTGCACTATAATCCTATTGGAATACTACAGTATTTTGGGACATACTATAGAAGTACTATAGAGGTATTACAGAACATCACATAAGTATTATACACTACTATAGAAATCTTATAGGATTACTAATAGTTCTTTTTCGAAAGGAATGTAGACAAAACTAGCCCACCACTGCCTAATACGAGTTTAACACCCACTACTATATCACACAGGGATCTACTCACACAGTAATATTAAAACATTTTCCTCATTTCCGGTTCTGTGTGTTTATTAGGAAGAATGTAGAACATCAATTCATAATTTGTTAGTTTATTGGCGGTACGGAAAACGACACAGCAACTCTTCGGCATGATTGCCCCGTGTATTTCAATGAGAGCCGAGGCAATGTTTTCCCCCACGGGCTAAATTCACATCACGTGACGGGGCGTTCCCGGGGGCGTTCCCAGACCAACAGTCTGTATCTATTCAGCGTTTCTGCAGAATCACTGGTATGTATTAATCATTTTTATAATCGACTGTATGTTATTTGTCATATATAATGTATATTGTGCTCTTCCCAAACTGATGGCCTGATCTAATTCACCAGTGCTGCAGATTTCGCACACTTTTCGATGCTTTTGTCAATGCTGTTGTTAACTAGCGGTGTCCTGCCTATTCAATCCAGCGTTTCTAAAGAGTCACTGGTGTGTATTAACGACACACTGACGGGAATATTGTTCTTTGTGTTGTTCACTGTATCGCTTGTTTATACAAAGGGTTTGTTACCGCCGGCGCTCTCTGGAAGACTACATTACCCATCACTGCCTAGAACTACAGCAAACTACGGCAACTCAAATAGCTCAAAATACACAGCACGTTTAGTTTTTTTTTTGTTTTTTCGTGGTGACTCTCCCTGCATTCCAAATGGCATAATGTTATGTATTTTAAAAATAATAACTTTTTATTGTGAATACATTTATTTTAAATTCATTCATTAATTAATGATTTAAGTAATAATTGATGTGCTATATTATACATTTTTTTTAAGTAGAAATCCATTTTGAAAGTACTTAGGTAAAGTTGGTTTTATATCCGCACATTCGCGTTAAAGAACTTTTTCAATTAAATAGTCAATAAAGTAATTTTTTTCAGATTCTAAGCAGCTACATGATATTGACAACAAAGATTGTGAACTACAACCAGACTTGGGAGGGTTACTTTAAAAATGTATTCCGTTACAGTTACAAATTACTTCATAAAAAAAGTATTCAGTAACGTAATCCAAGTACCACAATATGAAAGTAATGTAATCTGATTACTTTTGGATTACTTCAAGGCCACATATATAAATAAAGTCAAGCAAGAAGAAATATAATTTTTTTGAAAACCTTTTTTTTATTAAGAATTTGGTCCGGTGTAAAATATTTGCAAAATATAAACTATTTAAGAAAATGTCTTATAGCTGTAAGTAACTATGTTGTAGCTAAAAACTTATTAAAACTAAGCAATCATGTCTCATTTCCACAACTTGGGAACACACAGCCCTGCATATTTATATAAAGGGCTATACAGACATCTAGTGGCTACTGTATGGTATTACAGATTATTTTATTTTTATTTTTAACTAACATGTACAAGGAAAAAACTAAATATTAGTTTATTATAAAATAGGCCTAGGCTACATGTTGACTAAAGCCGTGATCTTTCTTAATTTGCCTGACTAAACTTGGGGCGTTGGCAGTGGGAGTTCGTTACCTAGGCAGCGAACATCCTGTTAAGTGAGAAGAGATTAAGAAAGGACATTTTGGTACAACCATGTTGTTTGCATTTTTTTTTTGAAAACAAAATGTCAGCGGAGTTTCCATGAATTGAAAGCGTTTTTGTCCCGCGGGCATCGTTTCTACTGGCAGCAGTGATTCATTCAGCGTCTGAGGAGATTGTAGAAAGCTGTTATTTGCACACGCACCAGCGGGTGGCACACGCGAGTCATTACTGGCAACAGAACCAGGAACTACTGTATAATCAAGCAGCGCTTAATATAGTGTTATTATGCCAAAATACTGATTTATTAAGTTTTAAATTAAACCATTGTAATCCTGAAAGTATTCCCCCTTTTTTCAAAATGTAACTATAATCTGATTACTACGTTTTTTGACGTAACTGTAACGAATTACAGTTACTGGATTTTTGTATCCTGATTACATAACGCCGTTACATGTATTCCGTTACTCCCCAACCCTGACTACAACATTTTCTACAATCGATCAAAATGGGCAAGTATATTTTTAATGCATACATACTTTAGTAGAATATTCAATGTAGTGTGGTAACCAAGATAGGGACCGTCTAAAAAGTTCATATTGTTTTTCATTGTGTGCAAACAGACAACTACATTTTAGCCAACTGCAGATGTACTGGCAAATATCTCTCACATTATGTGTTCTGATGCTAACCACACCCCCATAACTAATCCTAAACTTACCAATAGAGGGTAATAATTTGGCGGGGGTTGAAATTTGGCACAACGCATGTTTTTCGCACGCTGGAAACGGCACTGTCCACGGTTCTGCATTTCATACATTATCCTGTATTCCAGAATCCACTTCTTCAGGACTTCATAACAAAAATTTAACTTGAATCATTACAATAAGGGTGTTGCTTATTTATAACGTTGAAAATATGATTAATCTAAAGTATCTGAATTTCTTTAATCAATGAAAGAAATGTGTTGTACAAGGAACAGCAGTTATAATACATACTTTTACCTAATACATTGATCAAAGTTAATTGAGTAGAGTGATCACTATGAACATGCTATAACCTCTGGAACATGAAAAAAAGTGAAATTAGAATCATTTCTTCAGAATATGATTGTAGTTTACTTACAGTAAGGTAGGTATTGGCAGTATTCAACATGTAGCAAGTCAGTCTGATCACTAGGAAATTACTACAACCATTGGAATATATATATAAAAACACTATAGGTGAATTACAGTTTATTACATAAATATATTTGATAATTGTACAGTAAGGGAGTTATTGTCCAAATTCCACCTGTAGTAAGTCAGTGTGGTCACTAGGAAAGCACTACAGCCTTTGGAACAGGAAAAAATACTTTAGGGGAATTACAGTAATTTTTTCTTGAACTTATTGGTTTATTGTACATACAGTAAGAGAGTTATTGTCCAAATTCCACCAGTAGTAAGTCAGTGTGGTCACTAGCAAAGCCTTTGGAACAGGAAAAAATGATTTGATTATTGTACTGTTTGGGGGGGGGTACAGTTGTAAGACCTAGGACCAGATATATGATGAAATTAGACCAGGAGTCGTGAAATTCAATCAAATAAGTAAAATTTTACTGAAGAATAGTCTGCAGTTAAATTGGTAGAGCCAGCGTCAAAGTTACGAGGAGGTCGCAAGCCAACTCTACCTTACAAACAAATCTCACACAATTATATCTTTTCCAAGGACATGCATTACATAATCGTTTACTTCTGATTGGCTAAGAGAACGCAACATTTTTGATAGATAAGTGGGTATATCGCCGTTAATCAGAATATTTGTCGTCCATTTCCGAGATTTAAGTCCGTGGTGACCTTCTTCCAGGGTCCGAGAATGTTGTATATCACAAAGTTCAGAACCTGCAAAGAATATCAAACGCACACACACACAGAACACTGACAAACAACAGTTCTCTTCGAGGCTGAAGAAGGCCTGAGCTCATTATCAGAAGAGCAGTCCAACTTAACAGGCTGATAAAACATTTCACTCCAGGAAAGCAGAAACGATAATATGCCCCTTTACTCCCTAAAGAAATACACATGAGATGTTCACTTAATGAAAATAAGGTGAAATTATGTATAAATTGACCCTCAATCTTATACAAGTCAACTAAGACAGATATATAGATGCAGATATGTGGATATTGTTGTGAAATATGCAATTATTCTATTCTAATCATGGCTTTTGGTATATGAAGTATTTATGGGTCATAGTAAACCACAATTGTAACTAATAAAAAGTGGTTTTATAATGAAAGGTACCATAAGTAGTTGTTAAACAATTTGTGTTTACTGTAAAACACTTGTATTAATAATCATTGTAACCATATATTGAGAAAATAGTTTATTAAGAAAAACACCTGAACTTGTTTTATAAAGATTTTTATTATGAAGCTGGTTTATAAAGGAAAACATACCACACTGAATGTTGTAAGCATTTATTAAGCAGATGATGGTGGCAGAGTAGAGAGGAATTGAAAATGTATTAGAAAGAGCTTTGCAAAAGAAAGGAGAAAAATGCCATCATTACCGTCTATGTGTTGCGGACGAGATACAGAAGATACAGCGATGATGGAAAGGTCCTGAAAAAGAGGACAAAGAGACAAAGAGTTTTATATGCGAAAGTCCTAAGGGGTCTTCCAGAAATAATGACAGTTCAAGATTTTATGTTTGACCAATTGGCTGTAAAAGACAATGTATGCAGAGGGAGTTTCCAGGAGGGGATTTCTGAACATGTCAAAAAGTTGATGGACTTTAAAAAGGACTGTAAAGGAATGTCCAGCCAGACGCAGATTCACCAAGGACGTCTCCGGTGTTAGATACCTTGCCATTGCACCTCATGAAGTTAAAAGCTTGTAAATTATTTGGTTTTGATTTACTTACAATATAATATATATGCAATACATGAGTACAGAGTCTCTCTCGCCGCTCTCTGAATCCCAAGACAATTATCATCAAAAGGCCCCTTGCATGTGAACACAACCCAAGGGCACACACTGAAAAGAAAATGAATACAGAAATGATTAGGATACATACTTGATTGTTGAATTTTTAATAAGAATAAAGTAATCATTCAAAAGGATATATATAATTAAATGGAAGAGACAGGGGATTCTGACCCCAACCCTTCAGGACGTACAGTAAGGGAGGTATTGTCGAAATGTCACCTGTAGTAAGTCAGTGTGGGACAGTGTAAGTCAATAGGAAAGCACTACAGCCTTTGGAACAAGAAAAAATACTTTAGGGGAATTACTGTAATTTTTAAAAAATTAATATTTGTATACTGAACGTACAGTAAGGGAGGTACTGTCAAAATTCCACCTGTAGTAAGTCAGTCTGGTCAGTAGGAACATACTACAACCTTTGGAACATGAAAAAAATCTCTTTGGTGAATTACTGTAACTTTTACATAAAACATTTGTGCGTACTGTATGTACAATAGCCTACACAAAAGTACACTAAAGCAGCAAATATCAAACCTGAAACTATTTTTACCCTGGATGTTTTTTTTATTTTTTACTTGACTATGTTCATAGTGAAGGTCCTACATGATCAAGTCTGCAACTTGGGTAAAGTTGCTTTTTATATTCGCTTCGCATATTCGCGGAGTTCCGCGTTCAATATCTCGTGAGCTGAATATTGTTACTACACAAATAAATATTGTTTAAATATTGCTTAGGTACAAAGACTTGACTTGGACTTGGCCTTTAGGGACTTGTGAACGTCATGTCTGGTATTTATCATTTTTATAATCAACTGTATGTTTTGTCATATCAAATGAGATGTTTGCTCATTATGTATTTACAGTAGTTGAGGAGTTCAGAGAGAGATGGCCTGCCGACTGCACCTTTTCTAAAGGATGAGGTAAACCATTTAATAGCAACTGTCAATATTGTAATGTCTGTAGATGTCCTTTACAGCAGTGGTTCCCAACCTTTTTTTGTCTGAGACCCCCTTTTTCCCAAGAAAATATTTTAGGGCCCCCCTTCACATTTAATGATATTTTCGCTCTTGTAAGCTTGCAGCAAGGATGACAAAATATGTTGTTACAAACGGTATGTTTACTATAAACAGATATGTTTATGCACAAATAATAGCCTATAATATTGAAAATACAATAACAAAAACATTAGTAGGCCCTTTGTAATTTAAAAATGTAAGCCTAGGAGTAGCCTATAAATTTGCCCTATTTTAAATGCAATAACAAAAATATCAGTATTCACACTTGTGTGTAGGTAAAAAAAGAATGAATATAGGCTATTACTAAATTACTTCTGTCTGGGGCCTCAATACTTGCATGTTATTTGTGAGGCTTTATCAATGTGAGGCTTCATTTTTTAGGCTTTTGGCGCTATAGCGAGCGATAACAAACTTGAGTTTATTAACAGAATAATGCGTCTTTCGGAAGAACATTGTAGCCGGAACTACTTCTCTCTCTGTGTGCGTCTATGACGAGTCACACAGGTACTGGGCTACTCCGCAGCGGCAGCGATCCGAACCAGGGTAAAATAGTCCCAATGTAATCACTTATAGTGTACCATAGTGATTCAGGATAAGACAAAAACACGGTTTGGAAAATGGATTCATCATGAACTCGCTCATTATATACATTTTGAATAGAAAAAAGTTAAGGACTTTTATTTAATGCAAATTGCTCAAAACTTTTCAAAATATGACGCGACCCCCCACAGAGCTCGCTGAGGCCCCCTTGTGGGCCGCGACCCCCCTGTTGGGAACCGATGCTTTACAGGCATCTATCAATACTTTAAAGACAACGACTCGTGAGTTCTCTCTGTGTTCGGTTTATTAGTTTTCCAGCATGAACAACAACTCAAAACATCCCGTCTATATCTCTTCTTCGGCTCCTCCTTCCCGACTAGAACAACGACACCTCTCAGTCACTACCTGTCATTACATCTCCCCCGTCAAAGATGTTGCCCTTCTTAATTAACATGAACTGTTAGTATAAGCAACAAACATGTCTCTATCTTAACAATATCTCGTATTGTAAAACACAACTGTCTTGTTAACTTCCAACCTCAATGGTGGCCAATGAAAAAATAACCATTCCTACTCATCTTAGTTCTACAAACAACACAGTGCATTTTCTGAACAACAAATCAGCACTTAATCAACCGTCACCCCTCCTTTACATTTATTGTTTTATTTTTTTTAAAGTCCATACAAACCATTCCCTTGATGGAATTTAGCAGATTGCAGATTGTCCTGCAGGGTGGGCAAGGTGGTCCTGATTTTCCTGCCCATTAGCAGTTCAGCTGGACTGACTCCTGTCGACGAAGTGGGTGTGGCTCTGTACACCATCAGGGCAAGGAGGGGGTCCTCCTGTCTCAGTATAGATTTCGCTACCTGAACTGCCCTCTCTGCCTGCCCATTACTTTGAGGGTAGTGTGGGCTGGAAGTAACATGAACAAAGCCATATTCCTTGCTAAACTCCCTCATCACTTCCGGAATGCCAAAACGAGCAAATGTAGCTTTCAGCTTTGCTACAACTTGGCTGGTAGTAGTTGTAGGCAGATTCAAAATCTCCAGATATCTGGAGTAATAATCTGATACTACTAAGTAGTTTTGCTTCTTACTCTCACACAGATCTATAGCCACTTTCTGCCATGGCCTACAGGGGAGCTCACTGGGTATTAACGGCTCCTTCTTCTGTGCGTTTCTGTTTTCTCTGGAAAATTCACACTGCTGTACTGTTTTTACAATCTCATCAGACATTCCAGGCCACCATACGGATTGGTAAGCTCTTTCTCTGCACTTTACCAGGCCTTGGTGTCCGTCATGGATTCTCTCTAAGATGACCTTCCTCATTTCTGTGGGAATGACGATGCGGTTACCTCTAATGACCAAACCATCTATCTCAGATAGTTCTCCTCTCACTTGGTAGAAGTCCTTGACTACCTCAGGCACCCTTCCAGCATAATCAGGCCACCCATTCTTGATGAAGCCCATGACCGTCTGGAGCTGTCTATCATTTCCAGTGTGCTGTCTTAGCTCTGCCATCCGGTGCGGTGTGGCTGGGACCTGACTCATGACAGCCTCGATGTGTACTGCCACTTCCTCATGACAGACCCCATCCCCGCAACATTGCTCTGGGCTCCTAGAAAGCGCATCCGCCACTGCTAATGTTTTGCCTGGTGCATGCTCAGCTGTAGCATTGAAGCGCATGAGTCTCATTAATAGCCTCTGGCACCTGATTGGGACACAGTCTAAGTCTTTACTGTTCATGAGAGGTACCAATGGTTTGTGATCAGTAACCAATCTAAAGCCATCCAGTCCATACAGGTATTTATCAAACCGTTCACAGGCCCACACACTTGCCAGGCACTCCTTCTCGATTTGCGCGTACCTTTTCTCCGCGTCACTTAATCGCCTTGAGCAGTAGGCCACGGGCTTCCAGTTATCTCCGTGCTGCTGGAGAAGAACGCCGCCCAGCCCGTAGCTGCTGGCGTCTGCTGACACTATGGTGGGCTTGTTGGCATCGTAGAAGGTAAGTACCGGAGCTGTGGCTAGTGCAGTCTTTAGGTTCCTAAACGCCTCGCACTGAGCAGGTCCCCACATCCACTCCTTGTCTCCTTTCAGTAGTTCGTACAGTGGGTGGGCCACTGTTGATAACTCTGGAATGAACTTGGCTAAATAATTAACCATCCCTAAGAATCTTTTGAGTTCTGTTGTGTTTTGTGGCTGTGGAAAGTTCCCTATTCCTGCGACTTTAGTTGGGTCTGCCCTGACACCTGCCTCATCGATTAGATGACCCAAGAAGCGAACCTGTCTCTGTTTGAACTTGCACTTTGCCTGGTTCAACTTGAGCCCTGCTTTCTCAATGACCTTCAACACCTCAGCCAGTCGTCGGTCATGTTGCTCCTCTGTCTCTGCGTGAATCAAAATATCATCCATAAAGATCTCTGTCCCTTCTAGGCCAGCCAGAGTTTCCGACATTTTCCTCTGGAAAATTTCGGGAGCACTTGTAATTCCGAAAGGAAGACGGCGGAAAGCATATCTCCCAAACGGAGTGATAAAAGTGGTGAGCATCCTGCTCTCCTCGTGCAGAGGGATCTGATCAAATCCACTTGCTGCGTCCAGTGACGTGAACACTTTTGAACCGGCGAGCTTTGGCATTATTTCCTCCACTGTGGGCAGGACATACTTCTCCCGTTTCACAGCTCTGTTCAGTTTCCTGAGGTCTGCACAGAGACGGACCTCTCTCTTATTGGGTTTGAGCACCGGGACCATAGCAGCGCACCATTCTGTCGGCTGTATTACTTTTTCAATTATGCCCTCATCCTCCATGCGCTGCAGTTCCTTTTTTACCAGCGGTACCAGTGGCAGGGGTATCCGCCTGGCTGTCGGCACTGCATATGGCTGGGCATCGTCGCGCAGGGCTATTCTGACTGGCTCAGTTTTCAATAATCCGCTTGATCCAAACACACCACTGACCTCACCCATCCTTTTCACTAGCCCCATTTCCACTGCCTCCTCGCGGCCCAGTAAACAGCTTTTTCCATCTGTCACAAACACCTTAAGGGAGTACTTTCTCTCCTTATAGCTGGTGGTACCCTGGAACATGCCTATGCAGCTGAGATCTGGTCTGTAGGCTCTAGTTTCATTTTAGGAGTCATCTTTTTAAATGTCTCTTTATCAATAATGGTAGCGTCGGCTCCTGTATCAATTTTAAAGGTTACTACCACATTGTTTACAGGTAAGCCTACAGTCCATGTATCCACATTATCCTCCCTGTCAACTGCTCCAAGGAAGTATGTCTGTCCAGGCTGTTCGCTTGTGACTTCTCTCACTGCTTTAGAATGACATTTACGTTCCCAATGTCCTCCTTTGTGACACTTATTACACTTGCTTTTTAATGCAGGACAATGTCTTTCATCAGAATGTTGTGGCTTACCGCACCTCCCACACTCCTCCTTTGTGTTGGGTCCATGGCTGTTGTTCTCTCGTCGCTGACTCTTTTTTTTCTATACTGTCCAACCTTCCCTTTGACATCATTAACATTGGCCAGCTGAGCTTCCGGCCGATTGGTTTGAAGGTTGACCTGCCGCGTTATCGCCTCTGTCTGACGCACACTTTCAATCACTTGCGTCAACGTCAGGTCTGCTTTGAGCTGGAACTGATGGGAAAGTTCCTTGTCCGCTATTCCTACCACAAGACGATCCCTTATGTGTTCATCTCTTGTAGCCCCGAATTGACAGTGCTCTGCTAATTCATATAATGTCCTGATGTACATTTCCGCCGTTTCCCCGGATTGCTGATTCCGTTGGTAGAAACATGCGCGCTCGTGTATGATGTTGCGTTGTGGAATAAAGTAGTCGTCAAATTTTTTCATGACAACTTCAAATTCCTTCTTTTCATCTTCCGCTGCAAACTCAAATGAACTGAATATCTTTTCAGCTTCACTGCCCATCGCGTAGATCAGCGAACTTACTTGAATCTCGCCATCATCTTTGTTTAACACTCTGGCCATTCGGTTGGGCTCTCAAACTTAAACTCTCTCTGTGGGCTAAACTTCGCCATGTCTTCTGTAACGTTACCGACACACAGGCTATTCTGACACCATGTAATGTCTATATATGTCCTTTATAGGCATCTATCAATACTTTTAAAGACAACGACTCGTGAGTTCTCTCTGTGTTCGGTTTATTAGTTTTCCAGCATGAACAACAACTCAAAACATCCCGTCTATATCTCTTCTTCGGCTCCTCCTTCCCGACTAGAACAACGACACCTCTCAGTCACTACCTGTCATTACAAATATTAATAATTATTCTAATTATTATTTCTAAATATCTTCAAATGCATCCTATTTTTGCCAGCGATGAAGATCTTTATTAGTTGAACATCTTCGTATGCTGTCTGTGAATGAATGATTCCACAGGATGATATATTCGATTTCATTTCACTCAGGTAATACATTTTACAACCAAACAGATTATTACGCCACGATAGCACTACTAGAAAGTATGACATTACCTGTTTTTTTGGACATATACATTAATTTATACATTAAATAAGCTACCATTGTTCACAGTTTATGAACACCCGCCATCCCGCGGTAGTTTGTGTGTATTGTTGCGCAGTGGCGTGCGAACTCGACTTGAAAACGAATGCCTTTGCCTGCCGTAGACACAGTTAACCAGTTTAAACATGCTTGCAGAAATATACATTTGATTATATTTTGGAGAACAGACAGAAGAAGATCCGTCGATGTACTTTTGTTTGTTTTTTTGTGTTCAGATGTTCAGTAGCAGTCATGAGCGCGAGCACATGTGGAGAGTTTTAACTCTTTCTTCTCTGTGTCAATTACATGCCTTTGAATGCAACACTCTGCAGATTCACTTTATTTCTACATGTCTAATAATCCAAATGTAGTTGTATAAGTTACTATTATACAAACCAAAGGACAGGCAATGATTTTCTGGCTACAGATGGCAGAAATAATGCTTGTCTCTTCTGTTTTTTTTTTTTTTGCAAAGATAGCCTATCTACTTATGATAATAATAATAGTCATTTAAAAAAAAAAAAATCTTTTTATATATATGACGACTTCAGATGCAAAAGCCTCTGAGTACCATCTGAAATTTTCTACTAAAAGAGCATTTTTATCAAGCTTGTATGTTTATGTTCAGTTATTTCACTTAAATGGCAATGTAAAGTACCTATTAATTGTCATTAAAGTGAAATTACTGAACTTAAATATACAAGCTCGATAAAAATGCTTGTTTTAGAAGAAAGTTTCAGATGGCACTCAGAGGCTTTTGCATCTGAAGTCTTCATATATATATATATAGATTATTACTTTTACTTTGAGTAAATATTTCTATAAGTACTTGTACTTTTACTTGAGTACAGTTTTTGGATACTCTACCCACCTCTGGTTAATTGATGCACATGATGTTGTATAACGTTAATGGTCGCCGAATATAACCACACAATGGCGTTAACTGTTATCTACATCACAAGAGAAATGGACGAATCAGTCATATAAAAAAGTTATTCAGTAAATCGCTTTGGACAAAAGCGTCTGCTTTGGCCTGTTTAATAACATATAGATAATAGATGGACAATAACAAATGTCACCCATAACATCTATAACTAATGGTTGCCCTTTTCATTTTTCTTTCCTCATAGGTTCAAATACTAATAGCTGGACTGAAGTGGCACTACACCATGCCTAACAACAAAGGTAAGCCATGTAGCTATAGTGTAATTTAGATTAAAGTCAAATATTGAAAGCAACACATTGACCGTAAGAGAGAATAAAATAATAAATTACCCTTGTGTAATACCTATACTGTCATATTATTATTTCAATGAACAGATAAGAGCAATTCATTTGTGTTTTATTGTATATCTGCATTAGGAGTGTCCCCGACTATGGATTTTCATAGTCGACAAGTCTTGCCTATAGTCGACTAATAGTCGAATCATGTGTATGGGGGCGGGGCTTTAACATTTCAAAGCCACGATGTACAGAAAATCACACAAAGATATAGAAGAAAATGTATAAAAACATTTTGGATCAATAAAACTAAGAAATAACATTAATAACTCCAGAAAGTCCACACTGCAGACAGGATTTGCATTTCACACGCAAAAAAAAATATTTAATCGGCTAAATTACCTGTGCGAGCAGGCTCTAAGTACAGCACAACATCAATGCACCGAAAAAATAAACAATTAATTAAATATGAACAGAATATACTAGGGCTGAACGATTAATTGCATTTGCGATAATATCGCGATATGATGAAATGCGATTTTTTTAAACCGCAAAGCTGCGATTATAGTCTGGTCACGTGACACGCGAGAGTAAACCAGTCTGATTTACAGATGAAGCATCAACTTGGCACGCGACATATACTATTTTTTACAGTCTATGGACACATATAGACCTGGCTACAGGAAATAACAGTTTATGTTTAATTTATGTTATATTGTGTTATAGATTCTCTCCAACGATTCTGTATTGTATATGTCTGAGCTTAGTTTTAAACACAGACGTGTACGACGCGCGTGCTTTATAAACAACCGTATTCTGCTTGCTTCTAATTCCTCTGTCTCTCTCACACACACACACGACACCACTCGAACATTACGAGAAATAATCTTTAATAAAGTTCGGAAAAGTTGAAGCGAGTTACAAGGACATTCAGGCTTCATTGCGCAAGATATGAGATACGCGCGGTCTGCGTGATGTTACTTCAGTAAGTTAGTGCGCGGTCTCGCCCGCCGGTATTTTACTAACAAATGTTCTACGAAGGCATCATATGTCTTGGAATGCAGTTGGCTTATATATTAAAAATATGAAAATCACCGACAGAAGCTGCTTTCAATTTCAAATACTCACGTGCGTTTTGCGAAGAGCATTTGAGCATGCGGCTGTGAGCGAGTCTACGTGGTTAAATGTACGTTTACATCTCAAAATGCTTTTATGATGCGAATTTACCGGTAATGTGACACAGTCAGTTATTAAACAAACAGGACAAACCACATCTTATCATTTCAAAAGAGATGAACACGTTCAGACAGCCTACTCTTAAATACTGAAAGCACTCTTTGTTTATTGCTTGTAATATTTTTTTCCCTCTTTGTTATTTGTTTTGAAGCTATATTTGTTAAAATTATTAACATGTAATTGCATTAATTTAGTTGTTTAATGTGTAATTATTATAAGTAGGCCTAATTATAATTATGTAATTAAATATTTTAAGTTTTATTAATAAGATCAATTAAAGAAAAAAAATGTATCGGCTCATGAGGTGCCTAAAGATTCCCTTCCCTATTTTACAATGATTTATTGCTTGTTTTTGTTGAAAAATAGAAAAGATAAAGAGCTTAAAAAATAATCGCATATTAAATCGCAATCGCAATATTGGTAAAAAAAATCGCAATTAGATTATTTTCCAAAATCGTCCAGCCCTAGAATATACCTTTCTAATAAATAAAAATACAAAACGAAATAAATCAGAATCAAGTCACAAGATGAGGAGCAAATGTGTGCAAAATGCCTAAAGTGCAGGGGAACATAATATTCAAAACACAAGCCACAAATAGTTAGATTAGATAACCCTGACAGATCAATAAATACAATTAAAATAAAGAAATTATTAAAATAACGATAGTAGCCAGAATTTTCTACTTTGTCTTTTTAACTGCAGAAACAACAATAAATGCTAAACTGGAGTCGCAGTCTTTTTAGCTAAACATGTTCACAGCATCCAAAAATCTAATTAGAACCGGCTGGAAAGTTTTGAAATCACTTGTACCCGATACCTGATCGAGAGAACAAATCCAGTCTTTCACTCTGTCTGTGTCCGCTGGAGTCTTTTGTGCGCGCGGATAAAATACATTCTAAAACACTTAACGTGAAAAACGTTTAACGACTCAATCTCCTAAAATAGTTAAATTAAGGAAAACCATGATCGCACTTCTGCCGGCCAACGTTAACAAGTTGGTTTTCCACGGGACATTCTAAAATGCTTAACGTGAAAAAAGCTTTTAAAACGCTTAAAGGCACTTTAACGTGGCTTAATGTACACAGTAGCCTACACACTTTATGTGCAGAGAAGCAGATGAACCCAGAATATGAACGCAATGCGTTCCTCCTATATTTTTTATTTAACTATTTTAGGAGATTGAGTCGTTAAACGTTTTTCACGTTAAGTGTTTTAGAATGTATTTTATCCGCGCGCACAAAAGACTCCAGCGGACACAGACAGAGTGAAAGACTGGTTTTCCTGATGCTAAATCCAGCCTTGGAGAATATCCTTTCTGATGGTGTACATGATCCACACTTTAGATTTTCTTATCCCAGACATTGTTAAAGATTTAAATCCTTGCCGCCAAGACGCTCCTCTGTCGGTCACGGATTGAAAGTGAAACTTAAATCTGTCACGGGGTGTTTGGATTTATTCACGCACGTTAAAAAATATTTAGAAAGCTTCTTTCTTTGCACATTTTTATATACAGTATTATCATAATAGGCTGAATATTAACGTATTGACAGAAAACCGGTAGTTCTATGTGAAATCAGACATTGAGCGCCCTCATATAGCCAAAGTGGCATGATCCTCGTTTCATAACACCTCAGCGAAGATTCGAGCGTGAGATCGGTAGTCGAATCAGGCTCCTCCAATCGAAGCATCGAATCTTCGACTATTCGGGGTCACCCCTAATCTGCATATCATTTTTTTCTGTTTTGTTTGGATAGAAAGAAATCAATGGCCGACACAAGTTACTTGTGTGTGTTAAAATATGTGTACTGACAAAAAAAAAAAAAAAAAAAAACCCCAAAAGACAGGTATTTGCCTCATATATGTACAATATGTATTTGATGAACTCTTAAAGCCTATCTTCGTGAAAAAAAGGTTAAATATTATTATTTTTAATGACATTCATGTGCAATGGGGAGAGTAATACAATATGTTCCTATGAACCACAGCGTGTTTAACACACAAACGATAAGTTCAGTTCAATTAAAGGACAAGTTCGGTATTTTACACTTAAAGCCCTGTTTTCAGATCGTTTCTGATGAAATACAATGGTTAAGATTGAAATTTGGACAAATGCTGCTGGCCCGAGAATTTTCGGTTTCTGTGGTAGCACCCCCCCCCCCCCCCCCCCCCCACCTCCACAATCGTAGTTTTTGTCCAACTCCATTGACTTGTATTGGATGAAAAACTACGATAACACCTGTTGGAAAGCATCTTTTGCAGCGATTTTTGTGTGAGCATATCAGTGAACACCCCTGACCACTCGGTGAGTTTCACGTCTTTGTAAACGAAAGTTTAATGCGTTTTAGGAAGGATTATTCCAGTGCACCTATGCAACCATTGTGGAGGTGGGGGGGTGCTAACACAGAAACCGAAAATTCTCAGGCCAGCAGCATTTGTCCAAATTTCAATCTTAACCATTGTATTTCATCAGAAACGATCTGAAAACAGGGCTTTAAGTGTAAAATACCGAACTTGTCCTTTAAGTGAAATTAACAGTTTTGTTTTGATAGCTGGTAGCTTTATTCCTTACCCGTCGAAGTTTATGGTTTGAATCGATCTGCCATGTTTTCTGTTTGTTTGTGTTTGTGTTTGTTCTTTGCATCTTTTATCCACACTAGTTCACTTTCTGTTAATTTATTTAAGTGTTCAAAGCTTCCATGCAGGATCTGGGTGATTGCTGTGTGAAAAAAGGGCGCGCGATTTAAACTCGCGAGGGGGAGTGCGATTTGTCCGGGGAGACGGATTTTGGGCGGATTTCCGAGTGGGCGGGTTTTGGTGAGCTTTTGGGCTGGAAATCCCTGTCCCAATCTGGCAACACTGGGCGAGGACAGTCTCCGCAATGAAAGCCCGTTGCAGAAGCCGAGGGAAACGCTTTATAAAGCAGCTTTCTGCCATTGGAACTCATTCTCCTTCACCGACGATCTCCTTCTCTTCGCTGAGACTCTCCGAGAACTGAAGCATCAGACAGCAGATCCAGCGATCTCTCCTCGATAATAACACTGAAGTCAATATGCCTTTACCGGACTCTATACCTGAAACACCTGTAACCCGGCCAGCTTTGTCTGTTTCACAGATACTGCAGTGGTTTGCTTGTGTCAGTGGTTTGGTTTCAGCTGGATTTCAATGCTCGTCTTCTCCAAAGCTACAGCTCGTCGCACAGCTTCCAGAAAGTTCCTGACAGTTCTTGACAGGGGCGTCAGACAGGGGGTAATAGTGGAACTGAGTAACGGGCCCTTGGCGAAGGGGGGGGCCCACAAAGATATATTGATGTATATTGGGGTTGTGAGGGGCCCACCCCTTGGTTCTGTGACTGGGGCCCAACATTTGGTGCTACGCCCCTGGTTCTTGAGATCTAGCTGTTAGGTTGGTGTAGAGTTGATAAATGTTGCTAGCCCTTTAAGGTTGGGGTTACATGGGAAGGTGGGTGTGATCCGGTTGGACCGGCGGGAGTGTAGAACAGGTGAAACAAAATAAAAAAGACGTAACACGTTCGGTTGTTAAACCTATCCTGCGTTGTGTCAGTTATTGAGAAATCTACATGGTGTCAGAAGTGATCGAACATGGCACAAGGTCTCCGCCGTATTGATCCATTAATTTTCGACGAGCACATTGCTGACAACTGGAGCAAATTCGAAAAAGAATGGCGCATATATTGCAATGCTGGTCTATCAGACAAATTGAAGAAGGTGTAGGCGTACACTCTGCTGAATTTAGCGGGCCCCGACGCGGTGGAGAAATCCGAGGCTTTCACATTTGCCGAGGGAGAGGACAGAGAAGATCCCGATGTATTACTGCAGAAGTTTGCTGAACTCTGCTTGCCTACAAAGAACATTATAATGGACAGACACGTCTTCAACACGACTAATCAAAAACCTGGTGAGTCCATTCAGTCGTATGTTTCCAAACTAAAATTACTCGCAAAAAAATGTGACTTTGGAACTTTAAATGACGAGCTAATACGTGACCGCATAGTCTGCGGGATTGAAAGTGACGGTGTGCGGAAACAGCTGCCAATGTATGCTTGTTATATGAGCAATCTGAAAAGAGCACTGAAGCAATGAAGGGGAAAGTCATGGCAGAGCGTGCAGTGCGATCCGCCAAGCATCTGCTCGAGAAGTGCCATAGATTCAGGCTGCTTTACTCCACCTGCGTAACCTTCCACGCGCTGACCTGCCATCACCTGCCCAACTGCTCCTCTCCAGGCGTACGAGAACTTTTCTTCCTGAGCTGAAAGACAGACTGATGCCCTCTGTATGCTGCAACGTCAAGGCAGTGCTTACCAGGAGGAGAAAGGAAAGCAAAGCATACTATGACCGCAATGCCCACACCCTTCCACCCTTACAACAGGGTCAGACAGTAAGGATGCAGATGGCTCGCGGTTTCGACAAACTGGCAGTTGTACAGGGCCATGCTGCTCAACCTAACAGCTATGTGGGGACCTCTCAGGGCAGACAGTACATAAGAAATCGACGTCTCCTCCTCCGTGTTCAAGAGCCTGCGCCCACTGAATGTTCAGAAGATGATTATAGACCACTTCCACCAGCGTGACCTCTTACAACCCTCCTGTCATCTACAGTGTTACCATCTCAGAGCGAAGCACCTGCCACTGGTGATGTTGCTGCAACTGCCCAGCCTGTAGTGACTCGTTCAGGGAGAGTTAGCCGTCCTAACCCACCTTATCAGGACTATCTCACTGGTTAAGGATACCCTTTCTATATATTACATGTTATACTATCCTTATTCACACGTTCAGTCGGTGAATGTTAGCTTAAGGGAAGGGATGTAGAGTTGATAAATGTTGCTAGCCCTTTAAGGTTGGGGTTACATGGGAAGGTGGGTGTGGTCCGGTTGGACCGGCGGGAGTGTAGAACAGGAGAAACAAAATAAAAAAGACGAAACACGTTCGGTTGTTAAACCTATCCTGCGTTGTGTCAGTTATTGAGAAATCTACAGTTGGAAAACTCCTTGTAATGGTTGATTCAGTCTGTAACTCAGAACACGTTTGGACAGCAGTCAGTCTGATGTGGTTTGCCTAATGCTGATCGATTTCATTGGTGTGAAGTTCACTGTGAACGGAAAAGGGAAAAGAAACTGTATTTCACTGCAAATATTTCATTCCCTCACAATGGCTCTTATTCTGACATCTTGTCTCGTATCGAGACCTTCTTAATGACACATTCAGTCAGTCTGCAGTTTCTTTTGTGCTTAATCCAGTGTTAAGTCTGAATATTTATGGAAAACTTTGTAAAAGGTAGGTTAAATACACGCAGAGAACAGATGAATATGATGGTAAGTAGAATAAGAAGGTAAGATGATTTTATCCAAAGTTTGCAACTTTCTTCTGTGGAACAAAAGACCCCATTCAGCAAACCCAGATCCATCACTCGTTCTCTCGGGGAAGAACAATCATTTCAACAACAGTATTTTGTTTACTTTAATGAACATTTGGCACATAATGTGTTTCTCAGCGTGTGTGTGTGTGTGTCTGTCTTGTTTCTTCTTCAGTGACGAGGAACATTATTGACGGGAAACTTCCAGAAGCTTCTGTGAGCATCGACCAGAAACATCACAAAACATCTTGAAGAGCTTTAATCTGGAAGAAGATCGGCAGAGACCGTAACTAAACCCCTGAGAAAGATAATCTGTGTTATTTGGTTTACTCTGTGAGATTTGTGTGTGTTTTCTAGCTGACATTGAGGAGCTTCTGGAGCATTTGATTGAAGAGTTCATCAGTTCTCTCTAGATTTCTACCAGCACGAGTTTGACTTCAACATCAACAGTATCTCAACATTATAAAGTACTTGAAACACTGAAATCAGTGCATAAAGACCCTCATGTATCCCATAATCAGTTCTTCTCACTGTCCACAGTATAAGATTCAAACCATTATCCAACAAAACAAATATAAACACATTCAGTACAAGCGCTACATAGCTCATGACAAACAGGTGTGTGTCCCACTGAGAACCTGTAATATGTTTATTAATTCCCCTAAAATCCCAGTCACACGAACCATCATTTGATCCATCAGTAAACAGCCTCTCTCCTGTTTCAACACAAGCACTTCTTATAAAATATTTGCATATTAGAGTTTTGAGTTTTATGAGTGTGACGGCCCCTGTGTGATTGTTAATTATCTTTGTTCTGTTGAGATGATTGCTGATTGGTAAGGATGGCTGAAGCGAAACAGTCGTTCCGAAGCTTTGCGAGATCCCGAAGCGCAGATGTGTCGAAACACTGATCCGAAGCGTGATTCGAAACACCCATGTCACGTGACTATGACCAAACGAAGCCTCGAAGTGTTTCACTAAGTGTTTCATCAGGTGTGGTCCGCCGAATCAGCGTTTGATTGACACGGTCGGGAACAGACCACACAATCGCACATCTGTATAAAAGTGAAATAAACGCATTTTGACCTCGTGGGTTTTTGTGAGAGGAGTTTGATTTTGAGATAGCGGATTTTTGGTGATATAGTGACATAGTGCGATTTGATTAGTTATAGGCAATTTAGATTTACATTTAAATTTACACAACACATTGACTGATAGGCTAGAGACAGACAGAGTATACATATAGTGACACATTAATAGATACATAGATATAAATATATATAGACAGCTAGATTAATAGATAAATACATATATATATATAGATAGATTACAGATACATATATAAATACATATATTATAGATCGATACATATATAGATACATAGATTATAGATACATATCTAGATACATAGATCGATTCATATATAGATAGATTTGGATAGATAGATAAAATGGAGGCTCCCCAGAAGAGATGCTGTACATCTGTGGTGTGGGAGCATTTCCATTTAGAAACCCCAAATAAAGTGAGATGTGTGTATTGTGATCGGCAGCTAGCCTACTGCAACAATACATCATCCATGATGCGCCATTTGACAAGCAACAAGTGTCCCTTGTGAGAGGATTTTTTCAAAGGCTGGAGAAATTATCTGTAAAAAAAGAAGTAGGCTAAGTCCTTCCACAGCAGATAAATTAATATTTTTGAATAAAAATCTCTAAAAAAGTGAGACATTGTGGCTTGATTTCTTTTATTAATATTCATTTTTCATGACCAAAATAACATTATGCACAGTGAGGAGCCTATAGGTTACAAGCTTCACATATTAGAACATTATAATAATAAAAAAACAACAAATTTTTTTAATGGCTCGTCAAGGTTGTTTCAGATCAACACCTTCAAGTGACCACTAGGTGTCACCGTTGAGACGGGTGTCGGATTGATTCGAAGCCTCGAAACAATATGGCACATTTGGTTCAACTGTTTCATTGGTTCACGGGGCCTCGATTTTGCCATCACTACTGATTGGGTGCACCTGGAACCTGTGAACCAGTGGAGATAAAGCTCAACTTGGTCAAACTACTCGAGCATTCTCTTCTCTGCAACACAGACGTCAACCATGGCCTGATCACTCCGACTACTATTTGTTTTGAGTTTACTTATGTTATAGAGACTTATCATTAGTGGTGGGCAGATCGAGGCTTCGTGAAGCAATGAAGCAGTTGAACCAAATGGTCCATATTGTTTCGAGGCTTCGAATCAATCCGACACCCGTCTCAACGGTGACACCTAGTGGTCACTTGCAGGTGTTGATCTAAAACAACCTTGACGAGCCATTAAAAAAATGTGTTGGTTTTTTATTATTGTATTTTTCTAATATGTGAAGCTTGTAACCTGTTGGCTCCTCACTGTGCATAATGTTATTTTGGTCCTGCAATTTGAATATTAATAAAATAAATCAAGCCACAATGTCTCACTTTTTTAGAGATTTTTATTTAAAAATATTAATTTCTCTGCTGTGGAAGGACTTAGCCTACTTATTTTTTTACAGATAATTTCTCCAGCCTTAGAAAAAATCCTCTCACAAGGGACTCTTGTTGCTGACGTGCAAATATATATTTTTAGCTAGGACATACAAATGAGGAAAGATTACTGCTCTCTCTTTCCAGTAAGTTAGTGGATCATGAGTTCTGGGCAAATACGCAAATTTCAAATTCTCCTCAAATGGCGCATCATGGATGATGTATTGTTGCAGTAGGCTAGCAGCCGATCACAATACACACATCTCACTTTATTTGGGGTTTCTAAACCACAGATGTACAGCATCTCTTCTGGGGAGCCTCCATTTGATCTATCTATCTATGTATCTATCTATATGAATCTATCTATGTATCTATAATCTATCTATGTCTCTAAATATGTATCTAGATATAATCTATGTATCTGTATCTATCTATAATCTATCTATGTATATAATCTATGTATATATGTATCCATCTATTAATCTAGCTGTCTATATATATTTATATCTATGTATCTATTAATTTGTCACTATATGTATACTCTGTCTGTCTCTAGCCTATCAGTCAATGTGTTGTGTAAATTTAAATGTAAGCCTAAATAGCCTATAACTAATCAAATCGCACTGTCACTATATCACCAAAAGTCCGCTATCTCAAAATCAAACTCCTCTCACAAAAACCCACGAGGTCATATGCGTTGACTTCACTTTTATACAGATGTGCGATTGTGTGGTCTGTTCCCGACCGTGTCAATCAAACGCTGATTCGGCGGACCACAGGTCTGATGAAACACTTAGTGAAACACTTCGAGGCTTCGTTTGGCCATAGTCACGTGACATGGGTGTTTTGAATCACGCTTCGGATCAGTGTTTCGAAACATCTGCGCTTCGGGATCTCGCAAACCTTCGGAACGACTGTTTCGCGTCAGCCATCCCTACTTATCATTTACATTTAAATAGTTATGTTTGGTGACTCTTTTGTTAAATAAATCACTTTTGATTATTTATGCTGCCTCGTTCCCTCTTTTGTCATGACCCTTGAGCCAGGTTGTGACAAAATGGGGGCTTGTCTCGGTCTTAGAACTCGGGCAATTTAATAAGATATCAATGTTTAATACGTAGACCTATGTATTGGGGTCTAGTTTGTTGGGAGCGTGGCAGCCCGTTGGAATGGTAAGAAGCTTGTTTTACTTTGGTAATTGTTTGTTCGCTTGTTTGTTCATTTGGGGTAGCGCTGTGGTGATATACAATAGGTTTGTTGGTTGAGCAGGGTAAGTGAAGGTTTGTTTACTGCATTTGAAAAACTTGTAGGTGATTTGTTTGTTTTTTACAAATTATTTATTGTTTCTACAGTCAACAGGTAATCCAGGTGACTGTTGTAGGTCCTTGTGTGCATATTGTAGTTAAAAGCGGTTGGAGTTTTCTCTTGTAGGCTGTAGCGACGGTCCACTTTTGGGCTTGTTGTGCGGGTCCTTGGTAGTGTTGTGGCGAACGTGGGTGAAGCTTTTAGCTTGGGAGCATGTCCGTGGTTTTGGGAGGGTCGCTAGTGTGCTAGTTGCTCTTCCATGCCAGCGGTCATTAGTGCATAAATACCCACCACAAGTAGCTGCATGAAGACTAGGGATGAGTTAGTTAGCTGGGTTGATCAAGATAGCGGGAAAACTCCATATCACGTGAGGTTTAGTCCTTTTAGTACGCACGAGGAAGCTACACTGTCTTGCTGTGTCTGTGGGTCTGTTGCTGTGGTTTTGATGTGCCAATTGTAATTAGGTGTAATGGCAGATTGTGATGCATTTATTGCAGCTCCGTCTGAAGAGGCGTTGGTATGAAGGTAAAACAGTAGCAAAACTCGAGAGCACGTAGATGTGAATTTGAGAACTTGTACTATAAATATTTGTACTTGTACATGAACATTTACACTCACAGCTCCAATGTGAAAACCTGTAGAATAAAAATCTGAAGTTGAATGTTGAAATTCGCACTCGCATACAATAGTCACAAACCTGTATTCTGAATCTGAAGCTGCAGACAAGTAGACACAAATGTGTAAAATGCCATTCACAGAAATACAACGACAGACACAAACTTGTAATATATATTTTGCGTTTAATCTTACGTTCACATTCGCAGTACTACCTCAAATAGGCACTTGCAACTTCTCACATCTGTCACTGCAATTTCAAATTTCCAGCCTTGACTTTTGCTACTCTTTTCGCGATATATCAGGTGCAAAACTAACTTGTGCACTTGAAACTCAGAGGCGGCGAGAGAGAAAGGGGGGCGGGAGTGGGGGGTTCAAAGGAGCCGTTTTATTGGTTGGCAGCTAGCCAATGAAATGGGACTTCGATGATGTCACGAAACCCGCGTGCACTGAAACGCTAACATGGCTTAATGCATTAGACTGATATTAAAAGAAATAAACGATATTATCAAACTCAGTAAACACAATGCTTATAATGCATACTACAGAAAAGCAGATGAGCACAGAATATGAACGCAACGCGTTTAATTGAGACAGTGGTATAAAAAGACCAAACTCAGGAAACACCATTCAAATAAGCGGCCATATCACCCTGTAGCCCAAGACTGGTTGCCCACTGAAGCTAAGCAGGGCTGAGCCTGGTTAGTACCTGGATGGGAGACCTCCTGAGAAAACCAGGTTGCTGCTGGAAGAGGTGTTAGTGAGGCCAGCAGGGGGTGCTCACCCTGTGGTCTGTGTGGGTCCTAATGCCCCAGTATAGTGACGGGGACACTATACTGCCAAAAGAGCACCGTCCTTCGGATGAGACGTTAAACCGAGGTCCTGACTCTCTGTGGTCATTAAAAATCCCAGGATGTCCTTCGAAAAAGAGTAGGGGTGTAACCCCGGCATCCTGGCCAAATTTGCCCCTTGGCCTCTGTCCATCATGGCCTCCTAAGCATCCCCATATACTGATTGGCTTCATCACTGTCTCCTCTCCACCAGTAAGCTGGTGTGTGGTGGGCGTTCTGGCGCAATATGGCTGCCGTCGCATCATCCAAGTGGATGCTGCACATTGGTGGTGGTTGAGGAGATTCCCCCATCTATGTAAAGCGCTTTGAGGTCTCAGAAAAAGCGCTATATAAATGTAACAAATAATAATAAAAAAATAAAGCATACAGAAAAGCAATTGAGCACAGAATATGAACGCAACGCGTTTAATTGTACGTTTTCCTCCCATAGAAAACCAAGAAAACGCTTAAAGAGGCTTAATGGACCAACAGTTATAAAAAAAAAAGATTATTAATAAAACACAGGCAAGTTTATTTGCACTGAACACACATTTTCTTTCTTTTGTCATATTCTGTGCTCATCTGCTTTTCTGTAGTATGCATTATAAGCATTGTGTTTACTGAGTTTGATAATATCGTTTATTTCTTTTAATATCAGTCTAATGCATTAAGCCATGTTAGCGTTTCAGTGCACGCGGGTTTCGTGACATCATCGAAGTCCCATTTCATTGGCTAGCTGCCCACCAATAAAACGGCTCCTTTGAACCCTCCACTCCCGCCCCACTTTCTCTCTCGCCGCCTCTGAGTTTCAAGTGCACAAGTTAGTTTTGCACCTGATATATCGCGAAAAGAGTAGCAAAAGTCAAGGCGCGAAATTTGAAATTGCAGTGACAGATGTGAGAAGTTGCAAGTGCCTATTTGAGGTAGTACTGCGAATGTGAACGTAAGATTAAACGCAAAATATATATTACAAGTTTGTGTCTGTCGTTGTATTTCTGTGAATGGCATTTTACACATTTGTGTCTACTTGTCTGCAGCTTCAGATTCAGAATACAGGTTTGTGACTATTGTATGCGAGTGCGAATTTCAACATTCAACTTCAGATTTTTATTTTACAGGTTTTCACATTGGAGCTGTGAGTGTAAATGTTCATGTACAAGTACGAATATTTATAGTACAAGTTCTCAAATTCACATCTACGTGCTCTCGAGTTTTGCTACTATTTTACCTTCATACGTTGGAGCGTTGTACTAGAGAGCAGCTACTGAAGATTGCAGAGCACTTCTCTATAGTGGTAGGTGACAAACGCCTTAAAGAGAATATTAAGGTAGTTTTGAAGTCTGAGTTGAGGGAGAAGGGTGTGTTGGCTGTAGACGAAAAAGATGATTCTCCAGTTTCCGCTCGTGTACTTATCCAGACTCAGGGCTTAACGTTTGACCAACAAAAGGAACTGTTGATTCAGCTTGATCATGACAAATGTAAACATGAGTTGCAAATTAAAAAGCAGATTGAGGTGGAGAGGATTCGGCAAGAAATAGAGGCAGGCCAAATTAGATCTGGAAGGGCACCGCTTATCTTTGGCAAATGATAGTAAGGGGTCCACTGAAGATCAGAGCGGGCAGTTGTCTAGAGCTATGTGTTCCTTTGATATTAGTAATTTAAGACTACTGCCACAGTTTAATGAAAAGGACCCGGATACTTTTTTTATATTATTTGAGCGTGTTGCTAAAGCTAGAGGTTGGCCTAATGCAGATTGTGCTTTGATGCTTCAGTGTGTGCTGACAGGACGAGCGCAGGAAGCTTATTCATCCTTGAGCACAGAAGATAGCTCTAGCTTTGTAAAAATCAAGTCTGCTGTGTTAAAGGCGTATGAGCTGGTACCAGAAGCGTATCGCCAACGCTTTAGGTCCTGGGAAAGACGCACTGGTCAAACTTATATGGAGTTTGCTCAGGACGTGACTGGTCATTTTAAACGTTGGTTGGATGCGCTGGAGGTCACTACTTTTGAGTATCTGTGTGACCTTGTTGTTTTGGAGCAGTTCAAAAACATGCTTCCTGGCTACATTGCAATATATGTTAGTGAGAGAAAGTGTGTCACGGCGGCAGGTGCGGCTGCATTAGCAGATGAGTATTTGTTACTCCATAAAGGGAGTTTTAGAGAGCGTGCTATAACACGTGAGCGTTCTTGGAGAGCTGGTGCGCCAAAGTTAGAAGCAGTTTCGCGAGGTAATGTTGACACTAACTGTAACTACTGTCATGAAGAGGGTCACTGGAAGGCTGATTGTCCGCTGCTGCATTTTAGAAATAAAACTGTAATATCTAAGGTTAATCCTGTGGCAGCAGCTGCACCGGTTGTTACGGACTGTGTGTCTGAGTTACTTACAGCGGAGCTTGAACCGGATGTCTTGGCAGCTTATGCCCCTTTTATTAGAGATGGTTTTGTGTCACTGGTAGGAAGTGAGGTTAGGGTTCCAGTAAAAATTCTGAGGGACACAGGGGCCTATGACTCTTATATTGTGGGATCTGTGTTGTCGTTGTCAGAAGAAACTGATACGGGTGACTGCATACTAAGTCGTGGCATGGGTTTAACTGTTTTGCCCATACCGTTACATAAGTTGATCTTGGACTGTGAACTGGTAAAAGGAGAGGTAGATGTAGGTGTGCGTCCAGCGTTGCCCATTGAGGGGATTCATTTCATTCTGGGTAACGGGCTGGCTGGTAGCCGTGTTTGGGCTGACACTACTCCCTTGCCAGTCGTTGCATCTTGCCCAGTTAAGTCTGTTGTTGACCATATTGCCGCTGATTTACCTCAGGTTTTCTCAGCTTGTGTAAGTACACGAGCTATGAGTCTGAGAGGGAATCTGATGAGAGTGAAGTAGAGTTCGTGACTCCATCGATGTCGGACTTTCCACTATCTGTGTCAAAAATTGAGTTGTTACAGGAACAGCAAAGTGACTCTTCCCTTAAAGAAATGTTTAATTGTGTTGTATCTGCTAAGGAGATCAACAGTGTAGCAAGTGGGTATTTTGTACAAAAAGGCTTGTTGCTTAGGAAATGGTTGATTATGGGTACTGACTTTGTTGGGGATGCTGTCGTTCAGTTGGTGGTACCAACAAAATTTCGTCCCCTTGACTTAAAAGTCACTCATGATGAGAGTGGGCACTTTGGTGTGAAAGACTTATCTTAATGTCTTGAAGCATTTCTTTTGGCCACGGTTGAAAAAAGATGTTGCAGCATACATTAAGACATGTCACGTGTGTCAGTTAACGGGAAAGCCCAATCAGTCTGTTAAACCTGCTCTATTACAACCCATTTTGGTTAGGAATGAACCATCTGAGCACCTGATTGTGGACTGTGTGGGTCCGTTACCATGCTCTAAGTCTGGCTGTAAATACCTGCTGTCTGTGATGTGTCAGAATACTCGGTATCCTGCTGCGTATCCATTGAGGGCAATTACCACTAAGGCGGTAGTGAAAGCTCTAAGTCAGTTCATTTCGGTCTTTGGCATTCTGAAGGTCATCCAGAGCGATCAGGGGTCCAATTTTTCTTCGCACGTGTTTGGTCAAATTTTGAAGTTGTTGCGTGTCCGTCATAACCAGTCATCAGCCTATCATGCACAGAGTCAGGGGGCCTTGGAAAGATTCCATCAGACTTTGAAGTCTCTCCTGCGTGCATATTGCACAGAGCTGGATAGAGACTGGGAGGAGGGTCTTCCCTGGCTTATGTTGGCTGCAAGAGAAGCTGTGCAGGAAAGTATAGGTTTTAGTCCTAATGACTTGGTTTTTGGACACAAAGTGCGTAGACCCTTGGCTGTTTTAAAGGATGGCCTGGTGGAGGCAGAACCGCCCAGAAATTTGGTTGATTTTGTCAATGGCTTTAAACATCGTCTGTTTGTAGCAGGTGAAATGGCGAGGGAGAAATTGCAAGTGTCACAGAGTAAGATGAAAAATATCTATGATCGCCTTGCGGAGCATCAAGAGTTTAGTCCGGGAGATCAAGTGCTTGCACTGATGCCTGTTGTGAGCTCGCCATTTCAGGCTAAATATGCTGGTCCTTATACAGTTGTTGAGAGAAGGTCTGACCTGAATTACATAATTGCAACACCAGGACGGAAAAAGTCAACACAGTTATGTCATGTCAACCTTCTCAAACCATATTATAAACGTGAGGCTGAGGTAAGCCAGACAGTAAGAGACAAGGTGCATCCGGTTCTGCTTGTGAGTTCGGTGTCAGAATCACAGGAGGCAGATGGAGTGCCAGAACCAGATGACAGTTTGTTATATGGTCGTCTAAAAAATTCTGAGACACTTCGTAACCTTGATAGTCTGTTGTTGCATTTGACTGAATCTAAGCGTGGTGAGTTGTCTGATCTGATACAGAAATATCTATGTCTGTTTGATGATGTTCCTACATGCACAAATTGGATCGAACATGATGTTGATGTTGGAAATGCACAACCAATTAAACAGCGTTTTTACCGCATGTCTCCAGAGAAACTTAAACATCTAGACTCTGAAGTTGCTTACATGCTGGAAAATAATATTGCAGTCCCATCACCTTCTAGTTGGTCTTCACCGTGTATTTTGGTTCCAAAGGCTGATAAATCGCCTAGATTTTGCACAGACTTCAGAAAGGTAAACTCAGTCACTAAACCAGATTCCTTTCCGTTGCCGCGTATGGACGACTGTATAGATCAGGTTGGTTCTGCCAAATTTGTTAGCAAGTTTGACTTGCTTAAAGGATATTGGCAGGTTCCGCTGTCTGCGCGTGCTCAGGAGGTGTCGGCATTTGTTACACCATCTGGACTCTATTCCTATAGAGTCATGCCGTTTGGTTTGAGGAACGCTCCAGCGACATTCCAACGATTGATCAATCGCGTTGTGTCAGGTCTGGAAGGTTGTTCCGTTTACCTAGATGATCTGGTTATTTATAGTGACACATGGCATGCTCATCTTAAACGCATTCGAGCTTTGTTTGACAGGTTGTCTGAGGCACGTCTGACTGTAAATTTGGCCAAGTGTGAGTTTGCGAGGGCAACGGTGACATATTTGGGAAGTGTAGTGGGGCAGGGCCATGTAGCTCCGGTCCAGGCCAAAGTCAGGGCAGTAGAACATTTTCCTAGGCCTACAACTAAAAAAGAGTTACAACGATTTTTGGGTCTCGTTGGATACTACAGGAGTTTCTGTAAAAACTTCTCTACAGTTGTTTTTCATATGACTGAGTTGTTAAAAGCTAAGGTAAAGTTTGTGTGGTCTAATGAGTGTCAGCAAGCCTTTGAGAACATTAAGTCCCTGTTGTGTTCGTCTCCTGTGTTGATAGCGCCACAGTTTGATAAAACATTCATGCTCCAAGTAGATGCAAGTCAGGTGGGTGCAGGTGCTGTTTTGTTACAGGAGGATTGTCAGGGAATGGCGAGACCAGTTAGCTTCTTTTCCAAAAAATTCAACCGTTATCAGCTGAATTATTCAGTGATAGAGAAAGAAGCACTGGCACTTGTTTGGGCTTTGCAGCACTTTGAGGTGTACATTGGAGGAGGGCGGCCACTTGTTGTGTACACAGATCACAACCCGCTGACATTTTTACAGTCACTGAAGTGTCCCAATCAGAGACTCATGAGGTGGTCGTTGTTTTTGCAAGCCTACGCACTGGAGATTAGACATATTAAAGGTGTAGACAACGTAATAGCAGACGCGTTGCCACGTGCCCCTATGCTTTAAGTTGTTGATGCCGCTTCTTGTTGTCTTAAGACCTGTTTTTTCCTATGCCTGTCTTCTTAATTTGATTCCCAGGTATCGGGGTTGTTGAAGATGGAACAACAACTGTGTGATTGTTAATTATCTTTGTTCTGTTGAGGTGATTGCTGATTGGGTGCACCTGGAACCTGTGAGTGGTGCACCTGGAACCTGTGAACCAGTGGAGATAAAGCTCAACTTGGTCAAACTACTCGAGCATTCTCTTCTCTGCAACACAGACGTCAACCATGGCCTGATCACTCCGACTATATTTTGTTTTGAGTTTACTTATGTTATAGAGACTTATCATTTACATTTAAATAGTTATGTTTGGTGACTCTTTTGTTAAATAAATCACTTTTGATTATTTATGCTGCCTCGTTCCCTCTTTTGTCATGACCCTTGAGCCAGGTTGTGACATGAGTACTTCCTGTAATCAGCAGTTTGATTATTGCCTTCCTTTATATTCATTTACCTCTTCCCTTTCTGCATCTTTTTTTTTTTTTTACTCATTTACAATTCTATGTAAGGATTATTCAATTCAATTTGATGGAATTTTACTATTATTTGAAATGCGTAAATCAAAAACATAACATTTTTTAGTGTAGTTTTAGACTTCCAGTAGAGTTTATGAAGCATGAGTGATTCCAGCCACTTCAGCACAAAACTCTGAGTGTCACAGATTTAACATCCGGACATTTGTGACTTGTTTGTTTTTGCAGCTTCGGTTCATGGCTTATAACGCTTTAACAAAGACTTTATGGCACTCTAGGTGTCTGTGGCCAGGGCCACCAAAGAGTCTTAATCACCACTGTGGACAGACTTCGTTTCAAAGTTGAAGACAGAATCATACATCCCTCCTGAAACAACTCTACTTCTGTCACTGATTCATGCGCGTGAGCTTCAGACTCCACATCATCATCATCATCATCATTATCATCATCACTCCGAGTGGCATGAGAGAAGAAACTCTAGCAGGGTTTGGGAGATCCATCGGTTGCTCTGGCTGAAATAACACTATATTGGGACTGGAGAGGGTGCTCAAAGCTCCTCAGATCATATAACTTGGTGGAAAAATTAAAGAAATGATCATTGAATGATCAAACGTAATGCACACATAAGAATGTAGCTCTTTTTTTTTTTATGTGCATACTTTCAACCCCAGTGATGTTCTGTGTGATTACAAATAAACAAATATATGCGACTGAATAAGCACATTTGTCTTTTTTTGTGAAATAACGGTAAATACCACTTTATTTCTCTGATTAATGTGCAATCCTGACACAAATTAGTTATCATTGTATCACTTTTTATTGTAAAACATCAGTGCTTGTGTTTTAAATCTAAGCAGGGTTTCTGCAGCCATCTTCAAATCTAATTTAATGCTTTAAATGCCATTTTTAATGCCATACACTTACAGCCATCTAGTGGCTTTGATGTATTCGTCGTGTGACTGTATGCACCGAACAGTGACGTCCGTACCGTACATTTCGGGACGAATACATGTACCTACCGTTGCACCCCTACTATAAATGGTAAATGGTAATGGTAATGAATTGTAACCATTCGGTTTGACGATGATGATTTAGAAACGGCTCACGAGACAGCTTAAAAAGTCAATTTTTATTTGCAGACATAAAAATGTCAAATTCAATCAGCCTGAACTTTTAAAGGCTGAAACTTAATCCGTAAAATTCATGTGCTAAAGAAATTGAACAGTTGTAACTTTGTAAATAAAAGAATGCATGTGCCCTTAATTCACTCCCTTTTAGTTTCAACTCCGACTCAAGATTTCTCAGACGAGTCTGGGCTTCAACGGTTTCTGATTCTCTCTCCACCAGAGTTTTGGCCATGATAACAGCAGGAGGAGCTGTTTTTTTTTCGATTGCTAAACGACAGTGAGCACAACTGGAGCTACATGTGCAAAACTCTAACTACAGTCGGCACTACCATCAGTCACCTGAGCTAAACAGTTCACATCACCTGCAAAACTCACTCCAAGCAACACAACTCTTAACACATGGCTCAAAACAGCTCAGTGCAGCCAAACACTACACACAACCCTCACTGAGATAACACACACTGTCACTCAGAACACACTGCTCAACCCTCACTGAGATAACACACACTGTCACTCAGAACACACTGCTCAACCCTCACTGAGATAACACACACTGTCACTCAGAACACACTGCTCAACCCTCACTGAGATAACACACACTGTCACTCAGAACACACTGAGAGGAAACACACTACACACAACCCTCACTGAGATAACACACACTGTCACTCAGAACACACTGCTCAACCCTCACTGAGATAACACACACTGTCACTCAGAACACACTGAGAGGAAACACACTACACACAACCCTCACTGAGATAACACACACTGTCACTCAGAACACACTGCTCAACCCTCACTGAGATAACACACACTGTCACTCAGAACACACTGCTCAACCCTCACTGAGATAACACACACTGTCACTCAGAACACACTGAGAGGAAACACACTACACACAACCCTCACTGAGATAACACACACTGTCACTCAGAACACACTACACAACCCTCACTGAGATAACACACACTGTCACTCAGAACACACTGCACAACCCTCACTGAGATAACACACACTGTCACTCAGAACACACTGCACAACCCTCACTGAGATAACACACACTGTCACGCAGAACACACTGCACAACCCTCACTGAGATAACACACACTGTCACTCAGAACACACTGCACAACCCTCACTGAGATAACACACACTGTCACTCAGAACACACTGCACAACCCTCACTGAGATAACACACACTGTCACTCAGAACACACTGCACAACCCTCACTGAGATAACACACACTGTCACTCAGAACACACTGCACAACCCTCACTGAGATAACACACACTGTCACTCAGAACACACTGCACAACCCTCACTGAGATAACACACAGTCACTCAGAACACACTGCACAACCCTCACTGAGATAACACACACTGTCACTCAGAACACACTACACAACCCTCACTGAGATAACACACTGTCACTCAGAACACACTGAGAGGAAACACACTACACACTACACACAACCCTCACTGAGATAACACACACTGTCACTCAGAACACACTGCACAACCCTCACTGAGATAACACACACTGTCACTCAGAACACACTGAGAGGAAACACACTACACACAACCCTCACTGAGATAACACACACTGTCACTCAGAACACACTGAGAGGAAACACACTACACACAACCCTCACTGAGATAACACACACTGTCACTCAGAACACACTGAGAGGAAACACACTACACACAACCCTCACTGAGATAACACACACTGTCACTCAGAACACACTGCACAACCCTCACTGAGATAACACACACTGTCACTCAGAACACACTGAGAGGAAACACACTACACACAACCCTCACTGAGATAACACACACTGTCACTCAGAACACACTGAGAGGAAACACACTACACACAACCCTCACTGAGATAACACACACTGTCACTCAGAACACACTGCTCAACCCTCACTGAGATAACACACACTGTCACTCAGAACACACTGAGAGGAAACACACTACACACTACACACAACCCTCACTGAGATAACACACACTGTCACTCAGAACACACTGCACAACCCTCACTGAGATAACACACACTGTCACTCAGAACACACTGAGAGGAAACACACTACACACAACCCTCACTGAGATAACACACACTGTCACTCAGAACACACTGCACAACCCTCACTGAGATAACACACACTGTCACTCAGAACACACTGAGAGGAAACACACTAGCATCAAACACCAATACAGAAAATACTAACTTTTCATCTTTACAGTTTGAACAATTTCAGTGACTTCATACAAAGTAATATTTTCTTCAAAGAAAAGAGTGACATTCTTTCACATGATTTATACAATTTTTTAGAACATAACAATTCTTTAATGTAAATGAAAATTAGCAGTTTGCTTCAATAGTCTGTAGTAATTTACGGAATTACAGTAATGCGGAAAAAAAAGGTAGAAACTAAAAGTACATACTGTAATTCGAACAAATAATTGAGGGGCTAATCCTGCCTCTCTCTAGCATCAGGACACAGGTTTACATCAACATCACATCTAATGTTCTCTCTTGCCATGAGAACCTTCTGGAGTGCCTTATCCATCCCTGGCAGTCCTCTGGGAGTCGTGTCCTCACATCCGGCACGCATCCGCCCTCTCCCTGCCACCCTTCTCCCTTCACCAACCCGTCTTCCTTGTTCCATTTCCAAAGTTAGTCTTTCTGAGCTCTACCTATATATATATGTACAGTATGTGTGTGTGTGTGTGTGTGTGTGTGTGTGTGTGTGTGTGTGTGTGTGTGTGTGTGTGTGTGTGTGTGTGTTCACTAACAAGTCTAAAACAAGACCCCTGCTTAGCCTTTCAACTGAAACTGCACTCATCAGTGTTTGAAAGGCACAAGGCTGAAATCTATTCTGTTTTGAATGTGTGGTTCACAGTTTTGACAGCAGTGTGTTAGCATTTGAACAAAGTGCTGTACATCCACAGTGTTGTGCAGGTTGTGGTTAAAGTCATGGGATAAGTGTGTAGAGTTTTGAAAACTGTGTTCAAGCAATGAAAAACGAACTAGAGTTTGGTCCACATGAACTGCTGCTGTGCAGACTGTAGTTAGAGTTTTGCACATGTGACTCCAGTTGTGCTCACTGTCGTTTAGCAATCGAAAAAAACTGTAATATTCTGTGACCAACTGCTCCTATACCAACTTTGATATATTTTGTGAATATATATATATATAATATAAAAACTAATTCTAAACTTAGAACTTACTATATATATATATAGTAAGTTCTAAGTTTAGAATTAGTTTTTGTTATTTGGGAAGTTTAAGTTTTTGCAAAAATGCCAATATGCAAAAATGCCACAAAAAAACTAAAAAGATTGTTTCAATAAACCCAATTTTTTTATTTATTTTTTTATTAACTTTAGAATAGGAAATAAACATTTTTAAAAACAAATAGCAATAAGCAGAAGATAAGTTGTGTGTTTGTGCATGTGTGTGTGTTAGGTCTCACCTCTTCATATCTTGTTTTTTTTTTTGCATGCCAAGTTTTATACAAATGCTCTATGAGACAGAGAGAGAGAGTGAGTATGTGTGAGAGAGTTAGTGAGTGTGTGTGTGTGTTAAAGAGTGTGTGAGTGAGTGAGTGAGTGTGAGAGTGAGTGAGTGAGTGAGTGAGTGAGTGAGTGAGTGAGTGAGTGAGTGAGTGTGTGTGAGTGAGTGAGTGAGTGAGTGAGTGAGTGTGTGTGTGTGTGTGTGTGTGTGTGTGTGTGTGTGTGTGTGTGTGTGTGTGTGTGTGTGTGTGTGTGTGTGTACCATAGCGACAAAACGACCAACTTTCGGATCCTGCACTTAAGCCTATAATTTCGTTTTTACACATTTTATTATGTATTTAAAAGTTGCAGAATGGATTCATTTGGAGACTCCGAAATCGGCAGAGATAGGCAGGCATTTGCTTAGATGAATTTGTGTCTTTGATGTGTGTGTGTGTGTGTGTGTGTGGTGTTTGATTACAGTATTGTATTTAAGATGGTGTTAGACTAAATAAATGGTCTTTTAAATATCATATGCATATCTCCGTTGTGTTGACTAAACATTAGGCCTAATCCAAGTTTATAATTGTGTATCTTTAATTTGATGTAACGATTTCATCTACACATTAAGTATAATTTCAATTGGTTACATATTTCTCATTCTTTAGACAGTTGTTGGAGGAGCAAGATGGTGTTGGAGGTGTTTGATGTTTTGTCAGATGAACCAGTCAGTCAGTACCAGTCGTGTCAGTCCTCAACAGTACACAAAAGTTAAGGGAGTCTCAATCCTCTAATAGTGCAGTAACAGCCGTCATGAAATTGCTACACATAGTTGATCTCACCCAGTCTGCAAAAACATTTACAGTGAGCTCACAGTCACACACATGACATGGTCTGTCTCTGTATTGTTCTGCCCGTGTAGTTGAAGTAATACCGTCTAATATTGAATGTAAACTGCGGCTGAACCCTAGTATGCTGCTGTTCTTGAATTCATACAAGTTATAGCTTAGCTTCAACACTAGTCTGTTTTTTTTTTTCCTCCGGTCTCGACTTGGTCTCGGTCTTGGTCTCGACTTGGTCTTGGTCTTGACTTGGTCTGTCTTGGTCTCGATACCCTCTGGTCTTGGTAGTGTCTTGGTCTTGGTTTAGGTGGTCTTGACTAGCATGCTGTCACAGTGATGACAGCCGCCTTTAGTGAGCACTGCGTCGGCGTGCTCAGGGCCGAGACAGACAGCGCACTGGGTGTGTCGGTCTGACACATGCAGGGGAACCCCGCAGGATTCGCAGATGGGGAGCGGCATTTGAAACAACGCGCTCCGCTGTTAAAACAGTGTTTTGCTCTTTTAGAAAGCGTCTGAAAGGATACTCGCCGGATGCCACAGGGAAACGCTTGCTGGGCGAAGTCTGCCACGGCGCGAAGCTGTTCCGCTGAAAGGCTGTTCTACGGCGTGCGGCTTCCAATCCGGAGAAATCAGCAACGAGGTGTGTCTCAGAGCTGAAGGAGAATAGATCTGTCATATGGCGAGTTTTCTCTGAATTTAGGCTACGTTTACACGTGGATGGCTATTTTCATAAACGGACATTTCTCCCCTCTTCGTTTTCAAAAATAACATCGTGCACACGAACCTGTGTATATGCTGTCAAGAGCATGCCAAACCTGTAGGTGGCAGTGTAACGAGAAGCTCAAGCCCACCTTAGCCAATCAGAATCCCGAAAATGGTCACATTCTGTGACGTCGCTGCCTAAAACTCCGTTTTTCTCAGTTTACATGCAAACGTGCAAACGAAGATTTTCAAAATCTCCACTCTGGCCGGAGTTTTTAGAAAGAATCGGTTTCATTGGCGAATCCTCCGTTTGCGTGTAAACGAAGGGTGCAAACGAAGGGAAATGTCTCCGTTTTTCAAAATAACCATGTACGTGTAAACGGGGCCTTATACTCTCCTGCCGCGCCGTCTGGCAGGGCGCCAAGCGCTCCCATTGGATCGCGCGCTCCTGCTCACTCGCCATAGGTTCATGCAGTTGCCGCAGCACAGCCAATCAGCTCGCTCGCGCAAGCTATGATTCTCTCGCTGTGCAGCTGCAATGCGTTTTAAAATAAAGGCTTCAATATTCTCCAGAAAAGGAGTTTTCCCACAGCGTTTGCAACGCAGTACGAGAGAACGTTCTTATAAGGGAACTGTTAATTTCACTTAATTGAACTGAACTTATCGTTTGTGTGTTAAACACGCTGTGGTTCATAGGAAAATATTGTATTACTCTCCCCATTGCACATGAATGTCATTAAAAATAATAATATTTAACCTTTTTTTCACGAAGATAGGCTTTAAGAGTTCATCAAATACATATTGTACATATATGAGGCAAATACCTGTCTTTTTGTTTGTTTGTTTGTTTTTTTGCT
Source organism: Leuciscus leuciscus (assembly GCF_965113295.1). Classification (NCBI taxonomy): domain Eukaryota; kingdom Metazoa; phylum Chordata; class Actinopteri; order Cypriniformes; family Leuciscidae; genus Leuciscus; species Leuciscus leuciscus. The sequence goes on from NC_138741.1 coordinate 36,314,281, forward strand.
TAATTGCATCTAAAAAATAGAAATAAAACAAATGATTAGTGATAATTGACACTTAAAGCTAAGAATGTAAAGAAACCTTAGACATTTCTTTTAATTAATAGTTATTTTCCAGCACATTAGGGCCCCAAAAAGCATTATTTGTTTCATTCATTCTTTCAATTGTACATCTTACATAGCTTATGGATATACAATTAAAATAGCTGGAGCAATTGCTTTGCGGTCAGGTGCTCTTTAAAAAAAACAAAAAAACAAAACAAGATGGGTTTAGCAGGGGGAGTGGGATTTTCACAGCATTAAAATATGTAAAATCACACTCCCCTCACCAGCACAGGTGTATAACCTTATACATAGACTCACCACACTACTGCCGCTGTAACATCTTGGTTTGGAGACCACACACACACACACACACACACACACACACACACACACACCTATCTCCAGCTTTGATTAAAAAAATCATTTGAAAAGATTACAAGTTAATAGCGATTATAAAACGTAACACTACACACTAAAAAAAAATGGTTCTTCAGCGGTTCTTCAGGGGTTCTTTGCGGTGGTTAAGGTGCTATATAGCACCACTACCATTTAAAGAACCTGTTAAGCCCAGTTTGGTTCTTCAGCGGTTCTTTAGCGGTTCTTTGGGGTGGTTAATGTGCTATATGGCACCTCTTATGGTTCTACATAGCACCATTTGACAAAGGTAGGTGCTATATGGCACTTAAAGTGGTTCCCCTATGATTACAAGCCAATGAACCACTTTTAGTGCTATTTAGCACCATTTTTGTTTAGAGTGTATAACTATTTGCCTCAGAACCACATTGTCTGTTATTTTTAGTTTGCAGAATGCATCTTGAAGGAGGGGACTATAGACTTTTCCTCCTCTGCAGAAGCCGTGAAATCAATCAGGTGGGAAATTGCCACTTGCCTCCTAAAAAACACAGGTAAGAATTTTTCGATTTGCAATGAGTCTATATTAACTCCAAGCGTGTTTTTCAAATTAAATGTGGTGTTTAATATCACACTCTACAGTATTTTCTATTCTGGAATCATTGTTAGAAGACCTGATGGACCTTTTTTGTGTGTAAAACATAATTGATTTCAAGATATTTGCATTGCAATTATTGTTTTACTGTAAGAGTAATTACTAAATATGTATATTAATATGTTTAGATACGCTGTGATGTGTGCTCATGGTGGTTTCACTGCAACTGTGCAAACAAAACGGTGAAAGTCAAGAGCTTCATCTGCCGGGCCTGCACCAAGGAAAGAAATCGAAACTGTAAATAGACTGTAAATAGTTCATTTTAGTTAAGTGTTTAGTGTAATTTTGTTATTGTTATTCAGTGCATAGAATGTAAATAGAGATTCATTTGTTTTTGTTCAACTACTTTGTTCTAAATTCTTAAATGGATAGGTAACCCAAAAATGAAAATTGTCATAATTTAGACCCATCTTAATGAAGTTGAATGCTTTTGTCACCACACAATCTCTAAACCAAGATGTGACAGCGGCAGTAGTGTGGTGAGTCTATGACCTTATACATCTGTGCTGGAGAGGGGAGTGTGTGTGAGAGAAAGAGATATAGAGAGAGATATAGATATTTATATATATATATATATATATATATATATATATATATATATATATAGAGAGAGAGAGAGAGAGAGAGAGAGAGAGAGAGAGAGAGATAGATATATATATATAGAGAGAGAGAGAGTGTGTATGTGTGTGTGTGGTCTCCAAACCAAGATGTTACAGCGGCAGTAGTGTGGTGAGTCTATGTATAAGGTTATACACCTGTGCTGGTGAGGGGAGTGTGATTTCACCAGCCCGTATTTTAATGCTGTGAAAATCCCACTCCCCCTGCTAAACCCATCTTGTTTTTTTTTTTTTTTTTTTTTTAAAGGGCACCTGACCGCAAAGCAATTGCTCCAGCTATTTTAATTGTATATCCATAAGCTATGTAAGATGTAAAATTGAAAGAATGAATGAAACAAATAATACTTTTTGGGGCCCTAATGTGCTGGAAAATAACTATTAATTAAAAGAAATGTCTAAGGCTTCTTTACATTCTTAGCTTTAAGTGTCAATTATCATTAATAATTTGTTTTATTTCTATTTTTAAGATGCAATTAAGCAAAAAAACAAACAAACAAAAAGACAGGTATTTGACTCATATATGTACAATATGTATTTGATGAACTCTTAAAGCCTATCTTTGTGGAAAAAAGGTTAAATATTATTATTTTTAATGACATTCATGTGCAATGGGGAGAGTAATACAATATTTTCCTATGAACCACAGCGTGTTTAACACACAAACGATAAGTTCAGTTCAATTAAGTGAAATGAACAGTTTTGCTTTGATAGCTGGTATAGCTTTATTCCTTACCCGTCGAAGTTATGGTTTGAATCTATCTGCCATGTTTTCTGTTTGTTTGCGTTTGTTCTTTGCATCGTTTATCTACTTCTGTTAATTTATTTAAGTGTAGACAAAGCTTCCATGCAGGATCTGGGTGCTCGCTGTGTGAAAAATCGATCGTGTAGGCTACTGTAGTGCATTTAAACTCGCGAAGGGGAGTGCGATTTGTCCGGGGAGTCGGATTTTGGGCGGATTTCCGAGTGGGCGGGTTTTGGTGAGCTTTTGGGCTGGAAATCCCTGTCCCAATCTGGCAACACTGGGCGAGGACAGTCTGCGCAATGAAAGCACGTTGCAGAAGCCGAGGGAAACGCTTTATAAAGCAGCTTTCTGCCATTGGAACTCATTCTCCTTCACCGACGATCTCCTTCTCTTCGCTGAGACTCTCCGAGAACTGAAGCATCAGACAGCAGATCCAGCGATCTCTCCTCGATAATAACACTGAGCTCAATATGCCTTTACCGGACTCTATACCTGAAACACCTGTAACCCGGCCAGCTTTGTCTGTTTCACAGATACTGCAGTGGTTTGCTTGTGTCAGTGGTTTGGTTTCAGCTGGATTTCAATGCTCGTCTTCTCCAAAGCTACGGCTCGTAGCACAGCTCTTTTCGACAGCAAACATGATCGGTTCAGGTGTACTTCACTTGGTGGAAGTGTTCTCATCTGAGTTTAGCTGGATGAACCTGATTTCAGCTGTGAACCAAATTGGATGTGGTGTGATTCGGGAGTTCAGAGGATTTCAGCGTTTGACCAGAGCAGCTCAACAAGCCGATGACAACATAATATAATGCGGTGAGATCCAGGCAGTCGAGGAAACTGAGGAAAGATGGAAATGAATAATCACTAATCAATAACGAATGAAAAGAAAAAAAATAACTAAGGAAAAATAAAAATTTATATTTTAATGTTGTACTCAAATGACTGAATGTGACACTTCTCTGGTCCAGTATGTCTGTATAAACTGGCTTCAGAAACTACAGCCGTTTGAACAAACTTCAGTGTCACTGAAGTTCAACAGAAGATCCTTTAGTTTGCATCGTCGTCTTTCATCTATCATCTTCAAGAGCGAATGTGATGGGACTGTTTTCCAGAAAGTTCCTGACAGTTCTTGACAGGGGCGTCAGACAGGGGGTAATAGTGGAACTGAGTAACGGGCCCTTGGCGAAGGGGGGGGCCCCACAAAGATATATTGATGGTGTTGTGAGGGGCCCACCCCTTGGTTCTGTGACTGGGGCCCAACATTTGGTGCTACGCCCCTGGTTCTTGAGATCTAGCTGTTAGGTTGGTGTAGAGTTGATAAATGTTGCTAGCCCTTTAAGGTTGGGGTTACATGGGAAGGTGGGTGTGATCAGGTTGGACCGGCGGGAGTGTAGAACAGGAGAAACAAAATAAAAAAGACGTAACACGTTCGGTTGTTAAGGAGTGCATGGAGACATTGAGAGATCAGAGCCGGACGTGGGAAACACAACGGTATCCCTTGATGAGAGCAAACAACCCATGAATTCTGTCCTACAGCTCTGTTCAGTTCAGTCACCCTATTCGGTTTTGGAGGATGCCTGCAAGGTTAAGCCAATTGTGGATTCATTTCTTTCGACAAAGGGACTTCACTTGCTCCATCTTAACATCAGAAGCCTTCTCCCTAAAATCACAGAGATACGTCTCCTCAGTAACAGCAATAAGGTGGGACTTTTTTGTTTTACTGAGACATGGCTGGACGACTCCATTAAGGATGCTGAAATTGAAATAGAGAACTATTTTTTAATCAGGAGAGACCGAAACCGTAAAGGTGGAGGTGTGTGTGTTTATGTGAGATCGGACATTGGTTTTAATCAGAGAACGGACTTGAATAATGACCAAATTGAAGCGGTCTGGTTAAACATTCTGTTGCCGAAGAGCAAGCCTATTTTAGTTGGAGCATGTTACAGGCCACCTGATAAGACAATGTTTTATGAAATTCTGGAAGAAGTGTGCTCAAAGTGTATGGACTTTGTCAAATCGGAAGTTATCATGATAGGAGATTTTAATACTGATATTCGAAAAACTGACCGTTCTGGCTATAAGGCGTTAATGAATTTTTGTCGCTCATTTAGTTTACATCAGCTGATCAAAGAAACAACACGTGTCTGTTCTTACACTCAAACTATTATTGACCTTGTTTTAGTGTCAGATAAGTCTAGGATAACAGAAAGTGGAGTAATTGATTATGGATTGAGTGATCATTCTATTGTTTTCTGTACTCGAAAGATTAAGAAAGCAGTGTTTAATTGCCATAGGTCTATAAGAATTAGGTCGTTGAAAAGATATAGCAAAGAAGCACTCAATGACTGTTTGAATTTAGTAAACTGGTCTGTTGTGCTGCATTGTAAGGAAGTTGATAAAAAATGGTGCTCATATAAAGGTATGTTTTTAGAAGTTGTAGACAAAGTATCCCCTTTTAAAGTAGTAAGAGTTAAACAGAGGACAGAACCCTGGATAAATGATGATATTCTCAAGGCAATTAGAATGAGAAATAAGAAGTATGATACATTTAAGAGAAATAAGGATGATCAGAATTGGGCAGAGTACAAAAAGGCGAGAAATGAAGTGAGCAGATTAGTGATCAATGGTAAAAATACCTATTTTAATGAGAAAATTGTGCAATATAGAAATGATTCAAGTAAATTATGGAAGTCCCTCAAGCAGCTTGGCTACAGTAATAGGCTGAAAACAAAAACTAGTAACATAACTCTTGATTTGGGGAATAATGTTACAGCAGAAAAGATGACAGTGGCAGATAGTTTTAACAATTACTTCTCATCAGTTGCTAGTAAACTGGTGGAAAAACTACCTGTCCAGTCAGGGCAGTACGGTGAAAGTCACATCTTTGAGTTTTACTCTCGGCAAGAAGTCAAACCAGATGGCTTCTCTTTTGAAAAGGTGTCAGAGGCAGTTGTACTTGAGAAACTTAAAAACCTGAATAGCTCAAGTGCCACTGGCTTTGACAATATTCCATCTAGATTTTTAAGAGATGCTGCTGAGGTTATAACCCCATGTATCACCCATATCATAAACATGTCTATTGGACAAGGATATTTCCCTAATGATTTCAAGCTTGCCAGAGTAATTCCACTTCACAAGAAAGGGAGTAAATTAGACCATGGAAACTATAGGCCGGTTTCTATTCTTTGTAGTCTGTCA
>NC_138741.1:36320079-36428079 GCF_965113295.1 Leuciscus leuciscus
AGAACCCACAAACACTGAAACAAGACACAGGGCTTAAATACACAGACAGACCAGCTAAACAAGATAACAAGGGGGCGTGGCTAATGAAAAACACCTGGGAAAACTAATCAACATAACGGGGAACTGCTAAACATAGAATGAGACAGGGGCTGCACGTACCGGAGGAAACGGGACACGTTGTCAACCTGTGAAGAAGGACGTGAGAAAGAAGTGTCAGCATTAAGATCATTAAAAGAAAGAAGAGCTACGGAACATAAGCCACATTTCCATTACCCTTCAAATCGCACAAACTGAAATTGTGAATTGAAAATACGCCCAATGGAAACGTGTCAATTTCGAAAAAACTCCCATATATATAAAAAAAAAAGTTAACGCTTGCATGAGGTGGTTTTTCAGGCAGTTCGAAAAAGGAATATTTCGTAAAACTGCAATGGAAACAGTTTTTGCGCATTTACAGGTCAGCTGACGTAGATGATGCGGTGTGTTTGGACAGAAGACGAGACAGATTTCTTCATTAAACTCATAAAAGACAAAAGAATTACAGGAATACTGGATTCTAAACAACAAAGAAATGCCACAGTTTATCAAGAGATTGAAGCAGAAATTAGTGGTCAACCGATATATCGCCAAGGCCGATGTGTTGGAAGCGGGACTTTTATTTTGACGGGTGGCGCTGAGAACACCAGCGCCTGCTCACACAGCGCTCACTCACATTCTCCGTCTTCATTAGTTTACGATCTCTGTCAGTCATATCTAATACTTTGTTAGACAGAACTGGTAAAAAGTAAAGCGTTGCTTTTATATTATTTGTAACAGAAAAGGCAAACAATCAGGCTAAAATACTTTCATTTACCGTCAACATTCAGCAAATGTGCATCTACATCATTTAATCAAATCTCTGAATATCTAATAAACATTTAATTTCATTGCAGATTTAATGGAATCCAGCTGTGATATCTTGTGAAGTGTGCATAAACGTGTTAGGGACGGTCGGTCCGTGTGAAGTGAGTGAATGTGAACAGAAGATCAGCTTCACAGGAGACACGATCGAAAAAATTTAAATCCTTCATTTTAAAATATGCTGTGCTATATCCAGTTGCCCACTGTGTCATATTCATATCGTTTTCACTGTGTGCTGTATGTAATATTAGTGTTACCTTGTCTTTATTTGAAAAAATATGATTACCAGTGCGCACAATATTACCAGATTACTGAGTGCAATGTTACAGTGTTTACTTCCTTTTTATTCACATATTCATATATTTTTAAACAATTACTTTATTTGTGAAAAATACTGTAATAGGATTGCAGATTCAAGAAGTTGCCATCTAAAGTATAAGCATGTTTATTTTAAGGATTTGTTTTCTAATTTATTTATATTTTATTAAATATTGATTAAAATAAATATAAAGTATAGGCTATATAAAAATACCGGCTTTACATCGGCCACCCTGCTCTCTAAGATATCGGCATCGGCCATCAAAAAAACTATATCGGTCGACGACCACTAGCAGAAATGAGGGAGAAACACCCAGAAACTCCTCATATGTGCCGCTCAAGTATAAAAGGCCTAACTTTCCATTAATGCTTGGAAAACACGCCTACGTCTCTTTCCATTAAAATGATGGCTAATGCGACGACTGAGATATACTATGATAATAAACACTCATCATGATATTAAATACAGCGTACTGTGCAGAATCTGTGCATTTCTGGCTTACTTGAACACGCACGTCACTATACGCAACAATAACGGCACGCTTGTTCATTTGCATGGAAGCAATAGTGAAGATTAAAAAGCATTTGGTTATCAGAAAAGACATTATTTTCCAACATTTTTTTATGTTCTTTCTACTGTATTGATCTGTCCAGCTAAAACACATTTGTGGTGAAAATGATGAGGATGAAAGAGGAAGGGAGGAGATGCTGGATGACAGGATTTTGTTTGAACAAGAAATGAATGTATGAAATCCAAATTCTAGAATATATACTGTATATACAGTACTGTGCAAAAGTCTTAGGCATGTTAATAGCATCTCGGAGACGTTCCCGCAATTCTTCTGGATTTAGTCTGTCTCAGTTTCTTCATGTAATCACAGACGGACTCGATGATGGTGAGATCAGATCATACCGGCTGTTGTCAGACTCCTTGTGCATACACAAATCTCACTGGATTATTATAATTAATGGCAAAAACAATGTTTGGAAATGTAAACTGATATTTCCTACTGACACACTACAGCAAAAGATATAAAAAACTGACTTAAAACCATTTTATTAACATGCTTAAGACTTGTGCACAGTACTGTATATATATGAAACTTTGTTTTTTGGGCTAGTAGAACTTCTGAATGGCCGCTATATTTTAGTTGCATCGATTAATAGAAAAGCCGGCATTTCGCAATCGTTTTTTTAATGACATTTATTGCAAAAGTTGAGCGTGTGAAGTGAAACGGGTGAAGAGATCTCACCTTCGTCTGACAGTGGGAGACCCTGAGTGACTTCATCAGGTGCTTCTTAAAGTCCACCAGGAGCTCGGCATTCGCCGGGAACTTGCCATACAGACCCGCCTCCTTCATCTTTATCCTCACGGAAGAGGTTTGGGTTGAAGGAGGATCTCTATCGGTCGTGTCCGAGTCACTGTCAGGATCCAGGGCCGTGTGGGACTCCTGAGGCTGGTTCGTGATGAAGAAACCCCGGCACAGAAGCTCCTTCACCATGACGGTCCGGGAGTGTGTGTCGGGAAGGATCTCACGGAGACACCTGTAATCCCAGGTCCTGTTGTTGAAGATCCACTCTCGACTGGAAGCCCTGGCCTTCTGAACCTCCTCCATTCGCTCTTCAGGTGTGCTGCCGTTTCTCATGCAAACCCTGGCCAGGTGAACGGGGAGGTTCTCCTGAGGCTTGTGGCACCGCAAGCAGTGCACGATATTACGGTCAGCAGATCTTCGAGAAAAAAGATATAATAAATGTGATTGAAAGAAAGTAAATGGGAAGCAGCAGAACAGAGCTATTAGCATTTATATTGTGAGTGGCTGGAATGATTGTTAAGGGGTGTAACGATACCCTCAAGTCACGATTCGATACATCTCACGATACGATATTATTGCGATACTCCAAGACATATGATAAAAGGTAAACAACAAATGTGCTGTTGATTAAAATGCTAAATTTGGTATTAAATTGGTGGAAATGAACAGGCTTGGACTTGGTGCTGAAACCCAAAGCACAGGACAATAGAGACGCCAGAATAACATAACAGAATAACGTCAGTGTCACTGACTAGATATATTTAAAATAATGTATAGGGCACTTTTACTGGTAACATCAGATATTTGGCATTATCAGGACACACACATATTCCCCCATTGCATTATTATACATTATATTCAACATTACATATAGCAGTTTAATGTAGTACTGACACTAAAACTCTGAAAACGTGAAACTTTTTTATACACAATACGTGAAACTTTTTTATACACAATACATATTGATCCTTTTTTTAGTGCGATATATTGTGACAACCCTATTGTTAAGGGGTGTGAAAGTGCACAGACTATGGTCAGTTAGTAAACCCCCACACGGTCTTTAATAATCTTATGAAAATTAACCAGGGTCTTTGAATAAAACCAAAAACCCGTGGTTAATATAGTTAAAGTCCCAAATGAACCATGGTTTTGACTTTTGAAACTTTAAAATCTAAATTGCTTTGATTTAAAACATTGTTAACCTATGGTTTATCTTAAACTCTACATACAGTCAGGGATGGGCAGTATTTCAGATACATGTATTTAAAATACGCATTTGAAATACAAAATACTATTTTGTACTTTAAAGCCTTTGGAAAAAAATTATAATTTGTATTTAAATACATTTAAGATGAATATATTTGTATTTTCAAAATACATAAAATACTTTTTGCCAGTCAACCTCTTTATCAGAGTATTGATTTTGTGCATCAACTAGTTCAGACATTCACTAGCTCAGCATTGGATCAGAGATTTTTTGTTGTTGTTGGAATAAGGTGAGAATGTCATGATTAATTCTACTTGTTGATTAAAGTTAAAATAGTGCATTATTCACTTCAGTTAACATGAAAGAATAAAAGAGCACAGACAAGTGGGAAAATAGCGTTAGCCAATCAGTCTTGACCGGTTGTTGATTTTTATCAACTAGCTTGTCAAACGTGTTTAAAGCATCACTGCATGTTAGGGCTGGGTGATATGACACTATCATAGTGATGATATAAAGTGTGAATTGATGGAACTTTTTCTAAATCGTTTACATAGATGGGCCTATGTGTGGGGTAAGCAAATTTATCCGTGCAGCTTTTAGTGGACAGGAATTACTGGAAAATTACGTTGGAGTGGAAAAAGAAACACTGATGAATGATACTCCACAAACATCTTCAGCTTTTAGTTTTATTGTACATAAAAAAAGTTTTGTTTTTTAATTAAAAAGGGGTAAATAGTGTCAAATGAATTTAAATTAATTCTAATTTTAAATTTTAGATACACTTTCTAATTTTAATAAACTTAATGAAACAAATAAACTTTACATAAAATAAACATACCTGCTTTAATGCTTTAAAAGCATTGCAACAACAACAAAAAGAAAAGAAAAAAAACTCAAAAGAGTTTGAAATTCAGTTTATGCTGTGGAATCAAAACTGATATTGAGAATTGTGAAACCATGATATTGTTACTGTGAAGTAAAATTGGTCATATCGCCCATCCATATTCTTTGCTAGATAGCAGAAAAGGTTCCCACAGTTTTACATACAGTATGATTTTTTTAATAGTGTTCACCACAAATAATTGTAACCAGACATAAGTATATAAATGGCTGCTATTTTGCATAAGTTTATTTGTAATTGCAAGAAAGAAAGAAAGAAAGAAAGAAAGAAAGAAAGAAAGAAAGGGCAGAGATGTGGTTAGGAATGTAAAGTCAGTAGGTCTGTGTAGTTTCTTCATTCACTGTGACCTATCCCTGCACTGGATGGCCAATTTCACATGTATTTTCAAAATACAAAATGCTGTATTTGTATTTTAAATACATTTTTTCACACAGTATTTTGTATTTGTATTTTAAATACATTTCCATGTATTTATGCCCATCTCTGCATACAGTAACATCAGATAAAACTAAAACCCTAATTCAGATGCAACCAACATAACGTCTGCTCTCTGACCTTAAATAGATAGTTCACCCAAAAATGATTTGTTCTAAACTTAAATGAGTTTCTTTTTTCTGTTGAACACAAAAGAAGATATTTAAAAAATTGTTGGGAACCAGTTGATGGCACCCATTGACTTCCATAGTAGGAAAGAAAAAATACTATGGAAGTCAATGGGAAGTAGAAACTGTCTGGTTACCAACAGTCTTCAAAATATCTTCTTTTATGTTCAACAGAAGAAAGAAACTCGTAAAGGTTTGGGAACAACACGAGGGTGAGTTAGTAACGAAAACATTTTCATTTTATTATCCATTTAATAGTTTATTCTTGGATAAATGACTTCTCAAAAGCAAAAAACATCTCTGAAGGAAATACTAATAACACAAGCCTCACCTCCTCTGATCTCGTTCAGCCATTCTCACAGTTACAGCAAGAAAAGTATCTAATGCAGGAGAAGAGTTTGTTGACGAAAGAACATGTTTAGAGCCATTTCTTCTTCTTCTTCTTCTTCTTCTTCGGAATGTGTAAACCTGTGATCTCACCTCTTGCATTTCTGTCAGTTGTGCCAATGTGGGCAGGGCTTAGTTAACCTGTAGTGATGTCACTGAAGCTGAGCCAATAAGAAGAACCAAAGGCGTGGCCAGACAAGTGTCACTCTTACTAACATTAACAGGATTGATTGATGTACAACACTTATATTTAAGATCAAAATCAACAGAGTATTTAGAGTCTCGTTTGCACTCATAAGAAAAAAGCGAGCTGGTATCGCCGGCGATACCGCCAACCCCGGGGGGTTAAGGGAGAGTTCGCTTGTGCAATCGCAGCACTCTGTGGAATTGTAAGTTGTAATATTTTTTTTAATTTTGTGATATATATCTGATTGATCTCATATAGGATGCATTTGGCTGAGTTAATGAGCGCTGCAGTAAAGCGCTTCACTGTAGGCCTACTGGTGGTCATCTCTTCAGCACGAGCGCTCAAACAGCAATGCAGAACACACTTCATTGTACCGGTGATGATCATTAGCTTCAATGCAGAACATTAATTATGATTGGGAGTGTCATATATACATAACATTATAATGAGCAAACTATTGCATTAAAAACGTCGTGAATTCTTTGGGTTTAGTTGCTGTATTTCAGCGTGTTGTCCTGGGAGGAGCGCATCCACAACAGGAGTTTCACTATGTAATAGATGATTACTATTAATAATAGCTCAAGTTAATCTGTGCATGATTTTGTGCAAGTATAAGTTGTAATATTGTGTTTATTTTGTATAAATATCTAATTTATCATATAGGTAGTGTTCCGTTGAGCTAAAACCATCTAACAAAGCTTCAGTTTAGGGGTGTTCCTTCAGCTCTTTAGCTTTAGCGCACGCAGCTCAAACACAACGTTATTTGAAACAGAAATATTAAAGATTTTTAATATTACTGTAATATTAAAAAGTTGAATATGTTTTCAAAAACACTGATGCTTTATTATTCATAACAAGTACTTTTATTGTTCTTGTATCATTTTCATCAACAATATGGTTTGAGTAAAATCATTCCCGTATTGTCCGGGCGGAGGCCATTTCATTTTATTTATCCATGGCATTTGTATTTTGATTCTTTATATGTAGCCTAAGTAATGTTGTCCAATAACTTGTTTGCATTTTATTTCATTTTATTTATTATTATTATTATTATTATTATTTGTACACTCAAAAAAAAAATTTGTCTAAAAATAAGATTTATGTATTTGAATTGCATAACAAATTTCCATGCATTTGGATTACATAGTTTTAACATAAACCAATCAATAATCTGAATGTGATTCATATTTTTAAGTCATATCTATAAGTCATATCTAAATGAAACAGATAAGATTTATGTAATTGTATTAATAAACTGAATGTGATTTATATTTGTCAGTCGTATGTAAATGAAGCAGGTAAGATTTATGTAATAGTACACAGAAAAACGCCCATGTTAAATCAACACTGCTCAGTGTTCATATGTGTGCACACTACAGAGGTAAAGCGGTCTTGAAGTTAATGAGATAATTAACTGATGATTGAGCATTAATTATGAACACCTGCTGTTAACAAGCAGAATCACTGAAGGAAAGAGAAACACAAGAACTACAACTGACTTCAGCCACAGCTAAAGGAAGACATTAAATCTGTGAAGATCTCAGCAGAGGAGGATTAAACAACTCCACAAACAGAATTACCAGCTTCACTTATTACTAACCAGACTGACTTTATTTCATTTCCGTTTGAATGAAAACAATAGGTGTATTTTTAAGTCACCATGATGGTGGTTAGCGTTTGCTTTAGTTGGACTCTTGACCCTATAAGGCAATAGATGTTTTGGTAAAACTTCACAATACATATGTTATTGCATTAACTAACATTAACTAACAGAGATAAAAAACTTTAGTTAATGTGAGTTAATAAAATATGTGAGTTCATGTTAGACACTGGATCCTAAAATGTCTTGGAAAATGTTGAGATTAACGTTAAGTAAGATAAACGTTAAGTAAATCCTGTAGAAGTATTGTTCATTCATTGTTAGTTCATGTTAACTAATACTAACAAGATGAAACCTCTTTGTAAAGTGTTGCCATTTTTTTATAAAGAAAGTTGGAAATATGAATGTAAAATTAATTTGAAAAGTTAAGGAATCTTACACTGGTTCAAACTAGGCCACTGTACTGTATATGTTTGATTTATGTTGAAGTGTTTGGGACATTGGCTTTAAATGATGTGCGTTTCATTTTTGTAATCAGGCTTTCAAAGTATATCAAATTTTGGATTTAGATTCATCGGCTAATATATCAGATATCGGCTTTCAAATATAAAGAATGATCAGTTATCGAAATCGGCCCAAATGTTCATATCGCTGTATCCCGAATTTGATTACCAAAAAACCAATACCTTCTGTACATCTCTGACTTCTGACTGGGACGGGGACGGACTCTTCATTTCGAGAGTGGAGGGTTCAACCTCACAGAGAGTCTACAAAACATCACATTAGACATGAAACAGTGGTGTAAATATGTGAACACTAGATCTCACAGATGTCTCTGCTTCGTTTGCTCGTTCTTTTCCAGCACAACTCTCACTTACCTTGTCTAGTCCCACAGTAAGAGCAGCACAATCACTGCCTGATGACAACTGGCTCTTATGGCTCATCTGAGAATATGAAATTAAGCGTTACATACAGAAACACTTCACCTAAGAGTTTTAAAAAAGCATAATAAATGGAATATATAAGGGATAATGTACAGTCAGTCAGTCAGTCAGTCAGTAATTAATACAAAATAAACACAGACAGGATAATAAGGGTCCTGATACACAGCTATCTATCACTAAATATTTGCACATGAAATACTGATTTGAGATAATATAGACCTACAAGATTACAAAATAGTTCAAGTTTTCAAATCATCATTTCAATATTTAAATGTTACCACAAGGTAATGTTCACGGCTTTTATGCATCACATTACATGTGTTTTCATTACAGTGTGTCAGGTTGTGTGTAGCTTTACACCAGTTTTATGAGGACACCGTTTTATGAGGACATCATAAGGACATCATAAGAGCATGTTCCTGATGTTTGACTTGACAGGAGAATCTCAGTGTGTTGTGTAAGTTTGACAGAATCCTGGTCTACGAGGACACTAGCTTTACTGGGACACTGGTAACTAGATACATTTGGACGGCACTGAGTTCAAGTGTGTGTATGTATGAGAGTGATATGAGACATTGCGCCTGTGCTAGATGTACAGTAAGTGATCGTGACTCACTTCTTACACACACAATCATAATTCAGTGACTGATAACTGTGGCAAATAATCTGTTTCTGAGGAACACTGGTCATTTCTTTAAGGAATAACTCAGTTATTACATTAACTTCTTGGATACCTTTAGAGTTGCTGTATCTTGTTCAGGTTTCATCGGATTCTTCTCAGTTATCATCTGAAAAAAAAGTAGTATAAAAATATAAAAAAGACAAATAAATACTATTTTTAGTATTACTTATTGAAAGCCAATTTCAACAGAGGTTGCTATTTTCTACCAACTTCTTCAATGATTATATTTAATCTAACAAGCACAAATAGTTTTTGATATTGGTATTAGCCACAATGAGCTGTGAATTATGGGTTATCAGTATCGATCCTAATATTCCATTATGTGTGTCCAGGTAAAACTAGTGTCCTCATAGACCAGGATTCTGTCAAACTTACACAACACACTGAGATTCTCCTGTCAAGTTAAACATCAGGAACATGCTCTTATAATGATGTCCTCATAAAACAGGTGTAAGACACACACAACCTGACACACTGTAATAAACATGCATGTAATGTGATGCATTAAAGCCATGAACATTAACTTGTAGGGCTGCACAATGTATTGCTTTATGATCATTCATACCTATCTGTGGTAGTGACATTGCAGTATAGGCCTCTGTGAAGTCAGGCTATGTAAAGACTATGCCGTGTTATTTTACAGTTGATTACTCAATTTCTGTAGCTAAATGCTGTTAGACTTACCTGGAATATAATGAGGCATTGTTTATTTCACATCTTTGTTCATTTTTTTTATCTCTGCTTGCAATTTATTATTTTCTATGCAGATGCAAACCCCTACAAAATCACACCAATCATTCTAGAATGATTAATTATTTCCAAATTCAAGTCATTTGGTGAAATTGTTTTTCATATTGCATTATTTATTGCAGAAAAAAAAAAAAAAAAAATTGCAATACCGTGCAAGTCTATTACCTTGGGTAATTTTTAACCTTTAATATTACCTTTAATAATAAAACAAGTAAAATCATCACTGTAAATAACACATAATGTATCTGCTTTATTAAACAGTGTCACTTAAGCATGGAAACACTGAACTCACCTTTATAATGATTGCTGAATCTGCCCTGGAGCTCATCGGTGTCTGTCCTCCTCCAGATCTTGATCTTCTCCTTCACTGACTCACTTCAGCCATCATCTCATGTGTCTGCGCTCATAGAAAAAGACCCTCATTAATCATCATGACCATTGCATTTCATTTGACATATTATTCAAAAAGCTTGTTTTAAATAAATTGATCAATTATGGTATGGTCATACTTTATTATATGATATTTAAGGAATATGTTAATTGATGATAACTATTCATTCATAGATTTCATTCACAATTGATAAATGATATGCAATAATAGTGACAGTATTAATAAGACTGAATCAGACTGACAGTTCTAATAATATTCAGAGTATATGTTATTATAGTCAGGAGTAGAGCACATATTTGTGTCTTAATGTGTTTAAAGCAAGCAGAACTGTAGTAATATTAACAGTAGCATATCAGGATACTGTACTGGGTGAAACACCCTCCCCTTCACATACTGTAGTCATGACAACAACGCGTTATTATGATGGCTAGACTATTTTATGCGATCAGAAAAGGTAGCAGTTACAAATATAGTGCAATCGAAAACGAGTTTAAAATAACAAGCATCGCTGATTCCCTCATGTCAGTCTGTAAACCCTCATGACATTTTACTTTGTTTCCAAAACACCTTTTTTTCTGAAAAACAAAATTATATAATTAATCTTTTTATCATTTTGGCGAAATTTTATATTCATAAGACACGAATAACTCAAAAGAAACCCTCCTATATTGCCTTCTATAACACTGATCTAACAATATATTTTGAAACTCTTTCAAACATGAGATCACAAAATAAAAAAAAGTCTGTAAACAGAATCACTATAACGTTAGGTCCGCTAGCACCGTTAGCATCACGCGCTAGCTGCTTTCTAGCTGTAAAACGAGCAGCGAAGAGCATACAGAACATGCACAAACAAGCCAACCGGACCCACATGCTATTAGAGAAGGAATTAAACAACATTATAACTTACCTTTTGGATAACAGTTGCCTTCATCAGGTCCACAGATGTCTTCTCAGGTGCAGAGTTTCTGTCCAGTCCAAACAGGAAATGACCGTGACGAATGACTACGTTATTCTTATCATAATATAAAGCGGGATTTTATTTATTTATTTGTCATATATTTAATGCACAATTAATCCTATATTTAATGCACAATTAATAAATTACAGGCAAAAATACTTAAATAATTAGTATTGTATAATATTGTATAATAAGTGTTGCTTGAAGCTCCGCCCACTGGCGCCATCTTGTTTTCGTGATCTCCCGCCTACCGGTACCGATCTGACCAATCACTAAAGCTGATTAAAGCTTTCGAAACTTTCTCGAAATAATGACTTAACATCTCATAATAATGAGAAACTTTCTCGAAATAATGACTTAACATCTCATAATAATGAGAGACTTTGTCGTAATAATGACTTATTTTCTCGCACTTCTACGCATGCGCAAAGCAGCGGAGCAGAAGGGCGCGCCGCACTAGCGACTTCCGCTGGTCAAAGCCCTGTAAATGCATCACAGCGGGGGCGCGCAAGATGGCGGCCGAGACAGTTGGCAATATACAAGGCTAAGGAAAGATAAATGATTTTCTCACCTTAAACGTTAAATTCGATCAGTGCAAACAACTGGAAATATATATTTATATTGTGGTCTTAATAAGAGGACGATTTTGATTCCTTTTTCAAGCGTGAGTTTTGATTTAAACAAACTATCTAGCACAGTTGTAAAAGAAAGAAAGAAAAGAGATCAAGGTAAAAAGACAAACAAAGACGCTTTCATTCACCACCGAGAACAGAGATGTGAATGAGGATGTTATGGAAGTTGTCAAAGCAGGTGATATACATACCTACACTAATTCAGAGGGAGGAGTTGTCCCTCTTCCTGAGTCAGCTCCGTAGCCTGGATGCCAGCCGAACTTAGCCCCGCCCACAACATTTTTTGGTCGGGAAGTTCGGTCTGGACTCATTCCGTTGAGGAGCTATTATGCCCGAACAAAAATTGTTCGGACCAATCAAATTGTTAGGGCGGGCTTTATACGATGATGGACAGATGAGCAACGTAACGTAATCATCCACGTCACCAACGAGCGCTTGGGTTGAATTCGTTTACAACACAGATGACTGCCGCTGGAGAATTGTTATTTCACGAGTTCACACTTACAAATAAGTCAGATAGAATAAATTCTATAAATTCTGTTATAGAAGATATCGACAGCGCATTCATTTTAAAAGAGGAACAGAGAACCACGATCAAGGCATTTGTCGATCGGAAACATGAATGAAAAACATACATCACTTACTCCGTTGCTCTGATTGGTTATAGGTCTATCCAATTGAGTGCAGAGGCATTTTCCTTCCTGGTTCGGTTGAAACACGCCCCATAATCAAAGCTCAATGGAGCAGTATCAGATTCACATTCTGACTAGAATCTGAGTATGACGACGTCAGGCTATCAGCTCCGTGCACTCCAGTCGCAAAAAAAGGTAAAGTTGAACCTACACTCTCCGAACTGCAAGATAACATCGTGAGGCTTGTAGCTGAAAAAATAAAAGAGAACGCGGACAATCTTGCAGGCCTGATAAAGAAAAATGCGGACACCATCGAAGCTTTAAAGGAATCATCAGAGTTTCTCTTCAACGAAGTTCAAGACATGAAAACAGAAATAAAAACGGTTAAAAATATAAGTGATGACCATCAGAAGAGAATTACAGGCCTGGAAGACAGATTGAATGACATGGAACGCTATCACAGAAGATGGAACTTGAGGCTGTATGGCTTGCCAGAGCAGGAAGGAGAAGATGTTAAACAGCGTGTGATTG
Organism: Leuciscus leuciscus; assembly: GCF_965113295.1. NCBI lineage: Eukaryota > Metazoa > Chordata > Actinopteri > Cypriniformes > Leuciscidae > Leuciscus > Leuciscus leuciscus. Next base: position 36,333,018 of record NC_138741.1, read on the forward strand.
ACATCTGTAAGGCAGTCATTCAAGACCCAGAAGAGGATCTTCGCTCCCAAATTGATGTAAGCCACAGGATCGGGAGGAGAGAGGATGGTAAAACTCGACCGGTGATAACAAGATTTACATCAAGATCGACCAAAGAAAAGGTATGGAAATGCGCGAAGAATTCGGAATTTCTCAAAATAAAGAAGATAAAATTCGGCGAAGACTTGACCACGAAAGATAAAGAGACTCGCACTAAACTGTGGCCACAGATTAAAGAGGCACGGAAGCAAGGGAAGAGAGCCTTCTTCGTCGGAGCTAAAGCCAAAGCTAAAACCTCTGATGTGATCTAAAAGCAAAGTTGCCCATGGACTTTCGTTGAGAAGTTCAGTTGTATTCTAAAATACATCTAGTGATGTGCTGTTATATTTAATGTTTAACTGTTAAAAGGTCAGATTTGTAATCCCAAGTTTGCTCATTCTAATCAGTATTCAAAAGGTGAAGAAAATCATTTTCCCTTTTTGTTACACTTAAAACTCAAGGTTTTTTGTTTTTGTTTGTTTTAGTTAACTTGTTCTACTTTTCAATTTGTCTTTGTCATTTTATTCGCTTAATGTGAGGGGTATACGAGAACAGACTAAGAGGAAAGCTGTATTTTTATTTTGTAAAACTTTCAAGGCAGATTTTTATTTTCTTCAAGAAACACATTCTTTAGCTTCAGATTTTAATTTCTGGAAAAATCAGTGGGGAGACAATATCTGGATGGCAAACAGTAAATCTGCTGGCGTTGCCATATTAAAGGGCTCCTTTCAGGGAAAAATCCTTAAAAATGTTGTTCATGATTTAGGAAGATGGGTTATTGTAGTTATTGAATTTATGGAGAATATTTTCATTTTGGGTAATATATATGGTCATAATAATAGTCATAGAAACACAGACCTTTTTGTAGAATTTGATGAACAAATAAATGCCTTATTAAATTCCTTCATCAACGCTAAATTAATTTTGGGAGGTGACTGGAACTGCATAAGTGACCCCATCATAGACTGTCAACCTCAAAGATCCTTAAGAGGCAATTATGGAGAGTTTAATAATCTATGTATGCATTTAAACTGTTGTGACATATGGAGATTAAAAAATCCACAGCAAATCCAGTTCACTTGGAATAACAAAGATTTATCTAAGAGATCCAGGATTGACTTCTGGCTTATTTCAAATGAGTTACTAGACAGTGTGGAAGAAACCAAAATAGAACCCTCAGTATTTTCTGATCATAATATGATTACTTTAGTATTATGTATAAGGGGTCAATCAATAAAATATAAACCAAATTATTGGAAATTAAATAATACACTTTTGAGTGATAAAATCTTCAAAGAAAAAGCCAAAAAAATCATAAATGAAAATTTGATAGAAGCAAAAAAAGACAAAATATATGGCAAACATTGGGAATATACAAAATTTCAGATCCGTAATATGGCCATTGAAAGGGCAAAAGAATTATCTAAGGAAAAAAGATTGAGACAAGATAGAATACTCAAGGGAATAATTTATATCTATGAAAAAAATGAGCAATCACAAGCTGACATCAATACTTTATTTGAATTACAAGCTGAATTGGACAATATCTATCAAAATTTGGCACAGGGAGCCTTTATTCGTTCTAGGCGAAAATGGATAGAACATGGTGAAAGGAATACAAAATATTTTCATAATTTAGAAAAAAGAAATGTTAGTGTTAACAGTATTTATAAACTTAGAATTAATGATCAGATCTCTGAAAACTCCTCAAAAATGTCAAATTTTGTGGAAGATTTTTATAAAAAACGATATTCCGAACACAACAGTTGTCAGAGCTCATTTTTCCTCTCATGTATAAAAAGTGTGGCTCAAGGTATTGATGAAACTCAGAAGGACATTTGTGATCAAGACATATCCCTAGAAGAACTTAAAAAGAACATTATAAGCTAAAAGATAATAAATCCCCAGGGAATGATGGCCTAACAGGTGAATTTTATAAAGCATTTCAAGATTACATTTCTGAATTCTTATTATTAGTTTTTAAGGAGGCTATAGAAACCTGTAGGCTTCCCCCGACTATGTGTCAAGGCTAAATTACATTATTACCTAAACCCAATAAGGATTGCTTGCTTCTTGACAACTGGAGGCCTATAACCTTAATTAATAATGATGCAAAATTGTTGGCTCATATTTTTGCGCAAAGAATAAAGTTGTGCTTAGATACAATAATAGATGACAGTCAGTCTGGTTTTATGCAAGGACGGCATATCAGTAACAATATTAGATTAATCTTAGATTTAATTGACTATAAGGATTACATAACTGATAATAGTTACATTCTATTTATAGATATATACAAAGCATTTGATACTGTGACACATGATTTTTTATTTGACGTATTCGATTTTTTTGGTTTTGGTCAATACTTTAAAAGGGCAATACAAACTTTATATAGTGACTGCAATAGTTCAGTTAAACTTCCATGGGGAACTACTCGTAGATTTAGCATCTCCCGGGGCATAAAACAAGGAGATCCAGCGGCTCCGTTCCTATTTCTGTTGGTCATGCAAACCATGGCTCTATGTATACATTACGATTCGTTTCAAGGCATCAAAATTATGGAAAAAGAAATGAAATGTTGTCAGCTAGCTGATGATACAGCTATTTTTTTAAAAGACAAATCACAGGTTAAAAAAGTTATAGAGTGTCTCAATGTATTTTCTAAAGCTTCAGGTTTATCTTTAAATGTTAAAAAATGTACTCTTTTTCCACTTAAAAACAATGATATTCCCTTAACTGAATTTGAAGGTATTCCAGTTAGGGAGGAAGTTACGAACCTTGGTATCAATATCTGTAAAAATCAATCAGACAGAGTGCAATCTAATTTCCAACCCCTTATGGTGAAAACGAAAAAGAGATTTGATATGTGGCTCATGGGGGATTTATCACTCAAAGGTAGAGTTCTTTTGTCCAAAACTGAGGGGCTGTCTCGTTTAGTCTATCCTGCAAAAGTGTTAGATGTGCCAAAATCTTTTATTAAAAAAATTGATTCAACCTTATTCAACTTTATATGGAAAAACAAGTCACACTATTTAAATAAAAATATATTATGTAATTCTTATAATCAAGGAGGTTTAAATGTGCTTGATTTTGGTACTTCTAATACAATTTTCAAGTTGAACTGGATTAAACATTATATTAAGCATACTGATAAACTATGGTATATTATTCCAAATCTTATTTTTTAAAAAGTTGGTGGTATAGAGTTCCTTTTAAAATGTGACTTTGAGGTTAACAAGCTCTATTCAGCTATCCAATTTTCATAGACAGGCTCTTTTATGTTGGCTTCTTATATACAAACATAACTTCTCCCCCCACAAGCAGTTAATCTGGAATAATAAAATGGTTAAATATAAGAATAAATCGATCTTCTACGACAATTGGATTAAAAATGATATTCTAATGGTCTCACAACTGATTAATAACGAGGGTTACTTACTTACATATACAGAGTTTTTAAACATATTTGGGATTCCAATAACTCCACGAGAATATAGTATTGTTTTTGATCCAATTCCAGTAGGTTTTTTGAGACTCTTGAGAGGTAGTAGTGAACCACATAAGCAATCAATGGATAAAAAACAGGTTTTGATAAACGGTATTGATATAAAAGATAGTAAATGTAATAATAAATTCTTCAGATGCTTGATTCACTGCCCTGCTACACCTCAAAATAAATACTTTTGGAATGAACACTTTGGAAATATTAATTGGAGATCATAAATGTAAATGGTCTGAAAGGATACCCAACATTTTCCATTTTAGGGCTGACATGAAGATTTATTTTGAAACACTGAAAGGACTTTCAAACCGCAAAGCAACCAGAACTATGGACATCTTCACCTCTTCGTTTTAATTATACACATATAACCCCTTTCTGTTATGTTATATTATATATATTTTTTTATCTTTTCTTTTCATTAATGTGTGAATCAATGTTCTTTAAATTCATTGATATGAATGTATACCTTTAATGTTCCTAATATCTTATGATGCTTTGGAATCATTTAGAATAGTATATGTGAAATATTTGTATCCATTGTTTTACCTCGTGTATAACTCTGAAAAAAAAAAAAAAAAATGCATCACAGCAAACATGGCACGCTCTGCAAAACAGTAGAATGAAGTCAACTAAGTGCAATCTGTAGTATCATTAAATAACATCATCAGTAGGCCTATATCTTCCATACTTTTCCATGCGCACGATAAGGTGTGAAAGTGGAATGCAGAAGCAGGGCGGTTACCATGGTAACGAAGGACGCCTGCTTGTGCACACCAATGGAAATTGTTACATGAATTTACAAAACTATCAGATTAAAGTTGGAATATTAAATTTATTCGTCAAGTTTAAGTGTAACATCTTCATAAAATATATGGGTATGTGTTAATATAACGTATTTTGCTTCTAGGATATTTGATGTGCAGGTTCATCTGGAAGATATCAATACAGAAATCACCTTTAAGATGTTTATGACTTTGGGGACATTTACACATAAGTGGGCAGTGGAATGGGGGAAAACGCAAGGTCTTGAGGCGTGTTTTTAAAAGCTGAACTTCTTTTCAATTGAGCGCCGCGTTTTTAGAACGCCGAGACGCTGCAGAAGAGCGAGCGCAACGTCCGTCTAGTGCGCGTATGCCTAGAAAAGCAATGAAAAAGCGCGTTCTGTATGAACGGACCCTTACACAGATTTCCAGATGAAGTGTTCTTAAAACAGATCTGGAAAGGTGTGCTGTCTTATCATTCCTCCATCTATTTGAAATCCATGGATCACCCTTCTGTGTTGCTACTTGTTCATACACAAAAATATAAATAATTATATTGATTTATATCTTAATTTCTTTTCTTTTTTTAACTTACCGGGCGACTATGCAGGCTATGACAGCCGTCATTTACCCTGCCATACCCAGCTGATGCAAAGCGTAGGTTACTTTATATCTACACAGAGAGAAAGCCCTGTCTAGGCTCTTCTGTTGTGTCGAGCCATTCGTTATTTGTTTGATGAGAAAATGAAATGTAGCCTAGTTGCAATACACGCGTTAAATTTTGTAAGCTCCGTGCAACTGCAGCAGCAGAGGACTATTATTACTAGAATATTAGAAATCTAATACTCAAGCTGATTTCTCATTTTTCTACTCTTAATATTAAATAAAATAAAAACGACTGAACGAAAGATACACGGATTCTCTTGAACTACCACCGCGTTTGCGGTAGAAAACTACTGCAGTGCAGCCAAAATGCTCTGTTCGACTTTTCTGAGATCCTTTACTCTTCCCTGTGGATGACCTGTGACCTGACCTACTTTCTGTAAGATCTGAATTTTCCGCGGTTTGAATTTTAGAAAACTGAATTTGAAGTTCTGAATTTCTTCTTCATCTTGAAAACTTGAATCTGTATTTTTAAAAACTGAATATGAATTTGCAGTCAAAGAATTCAGAACAAAAAAATAGCTGTTTGAAAATATATGTCTAATAAATGTAAAAAACGAAATAAATTCGTTTAAGGAAATCAAATTCAGAACTATTTAAAATACCACATAGCCTACAATTCAAATTTGTTAGATTACACGTCTTGTAAATAAATCAAATAATTGACACAATTCAAATTCAAATCATATTGTCATATTATAAGCTCCATAAGACCACGGCTATGATACACACGCCGTTGACTGAGGTTGATTAATAGATTTATAAAAAAAAAAATAGAAAAAAAAATAAATAAATACAAATCTGATACCTTTTTACAGCAGTTTAAAGTAGTGGCTGTTTTCAGCCACGAACATAATGAAAGGGTAGTGAATTTCAGGGCCGTGCAGAGACCTCTGGAGGGGCAGGTGCTCAAAGTATAAAAGGGGGCACATGGAACAAGGCTTTAAATAGGGCTGTGCTCAAAATATCAATACAGCAATATATCAATATGGATGATTCTGTATCGATACGGCAGCAAATGCATTGATGCAGTTTTGAAAAAGAAACAGAACAGAAAAGACTAATTTTAAGTTTAAAAGTAAAAAAAAAATTAATAATTATGTGTACATATTAATAACTCTGGGATTAGAAACTGAAGTATCTTAAGTTGCCCCAACCTGATGGCTTTTCCTTCTCTGTTCTAGCCTACAGAATAATAAAGAACAACTGTTATAGTAAACTGTGTAGGACAAAATCAACGTGGCCCACGTTTCGTTCAGTACAGTATAGTTTTATTTAATGCCATGTCAGCATCTGTGGCTATTTTCATGGCATAAACTGATTTACAAAAATACAAGAGTTACATTTATACAATGAAAATAAAAACAAAGCAAACAGAAAAAAATACAGCAATTAATACTTTACAATATTTTTAACATTAATGTGATACCTGTTTCTGGTAAATTCTTACTAAAGTCCTTAAATGAGTTTGCTGCCTTTGCTGTTGTTGTTGTTACTGCTGCTGATGATGATGATGATGATGATGATGATGATACTGCTGGAGTTGATCTGAGACTGTAGACATTAAAACAAACATATAGGAGATATATTAGCTGATTAAACCATTTTTATGTGACCATGACAAGATGTAAAGATAGCTGACAGTGTTTGGAACTGGCTCACTAGCTCACTGACCTGCTGTAAAGCTGCAGATTCTGCCCAGGCTGTTAGGGGAGATGTTCACAGAGGCTGCTGCATACAAAACATAAGATACTGGTAAGCCTTACCAGTGTAGTGATCATTTTTAAGGCACTCTACGTTTTTTAAATAAATATTGTAATAATAATAGTTTAAAGTACAAATAACATAAAAAGACCAGACCCTCGACACCCGTGAAACTTTTCTCCCTAAACAGCAAGCTAACGTAACTTCTACAGCCTACACACAGACAGCAATGTAAACAACATTTCTGCATGCTCTCTTCACGTCGTTCTTGTAAAATAACAATAATAAGTAAACAAACATCATAAGCACTTCGCTAAAAATGAAACACCACTTACCAGCAGCCGCAGAGTTGAAGATATCCTGTGGTAGTGCGCGTAGCCGCGCGAATTTTAAAAATGCGCGTGCACTGCAGCGAGAGGAATCGTCCCGGTTGAGTTCGTCAGGTGAAAGGTCATCATGTGGGTCATTTTATTTACGGCTAAATTATTATTCATTAATTTTACTAATAGTTAGATTGGGCAGGCATCCACAAAAGGGCCTTTAATTACAAAAAAAGGAGAGGAAATTTTGCCTTGACAAAAGGGCACTTTGGGCACCAAGGGGCAAAAGGGCAGGTGCTCGAGCACCCAACGCCCCCCCCTCCCCCCCTCTGCACGTGCCTGGTGAATTTGAACAATGCACAAGGGTTAAATATGCGTGTTTGACCGCTGCAGAGCAGCAGATGTGACGTCACAGTCGAGTTCCATATGACGTCACAGACTGAGTTCAGTTCAGCAGGGATTATCAGACTCAGACTCACTAACAGATGAAAGTGTTACAAACGCAATCTACCGCTTTAAACAACAGTAAAATAGTGTCTACACAGCTCGTTGAGATTCAGAATCTGACAGAATACGGTGTCATTTAATATATTTACGATATAAATTGAGTTACTTGACGGAATCTTCAGCTCAGGTGGTCATAACTGTAGTTCAGTAAAGTTATATATAAATATTATGTCTCCAAAGTTCCTATTGAAGCTGGACAGCTTGTCCCTGGAGGCGAAGGACCGGACAGCCGCTTGGCAGGACCACACAAAAGGTACGGAGTAAATACACATCAGAACTAACACATAATGAATCCGACTTCAATGGTAGGACTTGTATGGCACAGCATATCAGCATTACTGGGCTTGTAATGGGCTCTCGGAGCACAGGATGCTTATATTTGAAACTTTGCTAGAGATGAAGAATGTTTTTTACAATATAGAGAAGATGGTGCTCTAGAAAACATCATTGTTATATTGTCCCAGCAGCATACGACCAGCGGCGCTGGTTAGCCATCTTTTTACCACAGTATTTGCTGTAAAACCATAGAAACTAACACAATGAACCATGGTTTTACTACAACAATTATGGTTTATCTATGATTGTTGTAATAAAACCGTAACTACAAAAAACGTATGGTTACTATAGTTATGATTAACGTTACCATACTTTTACTTTAGGTTTACTGCAATATTAAACTAAGTTGAACCATGGTATGAACAAAAAAATAACAACATGGATACAGTTTTACCATAGTAAAACCATAGATCTAGTACTTTTCACAATACATATAGTTTCAAAGCCACTTTAAGGTTACAATCATAAAATATCCTTTAATCTGCCAGAAGTGACTGTGACACAACAAAGAAATGTCCATATGGAAATAGCTCTAAGATAATACAAGTCAGGACTTTAAAGTCATGTTCAGTTAAATAGACAAAATTAAGCTGTACTTCAACATTTTTTAAGGGCAATTTCGCAGATTTTTTGCATCTGCACAAACTCGCTAGATCAGAAATCCAACATGGTGGCCATTTGCAACGAGCCCATTTCTCTAGTGTTCTTGGAACATGAACTAGTGAATCATTGAGCTGTAATCTGTGCTAATAAAACAGATGTTTCTAATCAATATTTGTTGTTTGCAGAAAAAAAGACAAAAGGGAAGAACTTCCTCTGGAGAGGATGTAAGGCTGTGAAACGTTCCTTCCAAACCCTCAAATCACGGGCTCATCTATACACACCCAGCGTAGAGCCGCTAGCCGGCACAGATGGTGAGTCTCCAGTTATTACCACCCTGATTCATGGCCATTTCAGCCTGATGTTTCTGGTGTTAGTCTTCATTTTTCCTTCTCTACTCCTGTTGGCTCCTCAAATATGCATTTAAATGTTTTGTTTGTTTGTTTTGTTAAACACCATTTGAAAAACCCATATATTTATGTAGTGTATTCTGATGGTTGAGAATTCTTTCTGTTTTTCTTTTTGTTACATTTTTACTGAACTGTACTGTAAATGTGTCTTATGGTGTGACATAACAAAAACTAAGAAAAATAATACTCCTAATACAAATAGCATGAGAGATATTTATTTTCATTGTTAGACACTTATTTTCATATAGTGTTTATGTAGTGTAGGAACGGATTATGTCATGGTTGTGCCCTGGGCATGGATGTGTTTGGGTTCCTGTCATAGTTTTAACAAATATGCCTTGTATAATTTGTAAAACATTTTTTTAATTATAACATGATAACATTTTTATTGTAATTATAACAAAATATAAAATATCTTCCACTTAAAACAATAATACATGTTAAATAAAAAAAAACAAATTATAACGAATAGGCTGTAACGTTTTCCAGCTCTGGGAGAGACTGCGACACCAAACATATACTATCATACTGTATAGTACAAGGTTTAAAACATTTAAATAGACACATCAAGTAGTGTGAATGTGTGTGATTCAGTAGCTTATAGTTGAGATTAGGCTCTTGACAAGCGATTTCTGAGAGACGCACAGAGAGACGGCAGCGCGGCTGGTTGGTTTCATTCATAGCCTATAGTTTGCACTCATTCGCGTATCATATTGTACAACTTTTTTTATATTTAAATGCACATATCAAACAGTAGAAAATGTGTATGATGTAGTGTCTTAGTTGATAGTAGCTTACTCTTGAGTTGATAGCTCTGATTTCACACTGAGTTCACACTCATTTGTGTATCATATAGTGGTTTAAAAAGTTTAAATAGACACATCAAGTAGTGTGAATGTGTGTGATTCAGTAGCTTATAGTTGAGATTAGGCTCTTGTCAAAAGAAAAGTAGAAAATGTGCAGTATGTAGTATTTTCAAGTATTTTATTTGATCGGCTGTTATTGATAAAGCTCTGATTTCTGAGACGCATAAGGCAGCACGATTGATTTGTGATCATGCTGTGCTCATTTCAGTCACAGAGTTCACACTCGTTCACATCACACACTCATTATTGAGTAGTTTATTAGAGGTTTATACAGAGCTCTCAAGTTGTATCAAGAGTTTGGAGTGAGATCTGTTAGGGGACGAGCCACCCACATATTTGCAGCAGCGGCCCCTCGGCCCCACCAAATTTGCTTCATTTTTTGCTAGCAGTTCAATTTTACCTATTGTTCATAATTGACCAGCATAATATAATTCTCATACTCTGACATCACGTAAAGTAACTTTGATTTGCAGAAGATCAGAAATCAAAAGACTGAAGTTTTTTAAGATTCTTTAAATGGATATTTTATTTTTATTTTATGTATTTCTGTGCTATAGTTTATTTTTAAATGTAGTTATATTTGCATATTTGTATATTTACAGTAGGCATAATTGGTCGGGGAATCACACATGCGTATGTTCATGCACCATGAGTCAATTTACTCTTCATGTACAAAGTGTATTTAATGAAAGTGTATTTCATTCACATGATTTAAACATGCATGCATTTAAATGTCATTTACTCATGGAATAGTAATATAGATCTTAGTATTATTTTAAGTGATGTATCATAATCTATAAACAACTATTAAAGATCATTCTCTGGTTTCTCTGGCTCTCTGCACTGGCGTCTGCACAAACTCGCTAGATCAGAAATCCAACATGGCGCCCATTTGCAACGAGCCCATTTCTCTAGTGTTCTTGGAACATGAACTAGTGAATCATTGAGCTGTAATCTGTGCTAATAAAACAGATGTTTCTATCAATATTTGTTGTTTGCAGAAAAAAAGACAAAAGGGAAGAACTTCCTCTGGAGAGGATGTAAGGCTGTGAAACGTTCCTTCCAAACCCTCAAAACCAAAGTGTTTCCTCTTGAGGCTGAGCAGAAATCACGGGCTCATCTATACACACCCAGCGTAGAGCCGCTAGCCGGCACAGATGCGCTCGAGTCCGAGCCGACAGATGGTGAGTCTCCAGTTATTACCACCCTGATTCATGGCCATTTCAGCCTGATGTTTCTGGTGTTAGTCTTCATTTTTCCTTCTCTACTCCTGTTGGCTCCTCAAATATGCATTTAAATGTTTTGTTTGTTTGTTTTGTTAAACACCATTTTAAAAACCCATATATTTATGTAGTGAAGTCTGATGGTTGAGAATTCTTTCTGTTTTTCTTTTTGTTACATTTTTACTGAACTGTACTGTAAATGTGTCTTATGGTGTGACATAACAAAAATGATGGAAAAAAAAAATCTCTTAATAATAGCATGAGAAAGATTTAACTTCATTGTTTGACACTTATTGTCCAAAATGTTTTCTTATAATGAAGTATTAGGAGTTCCTTCCACTGGAACTAAGGGGCCAAGCCCAACCCCTGTAAAACAACCCCACACCATAATCCCCCCCCCCCCCAGACACGGCGTCAGCCGATTTTGCCGGGGCTTCAGCCCTGAATGTGTTTTGAAAAGTTGACTGACAAATATGAAACCGGACAATAGCCTATGTAAACCCCCGAAATCATAAGTTGCCATATTTCATCGTGCTTCGGCTTTGCTGCTGTCTCTGACTGGTGATTGTTGAAATCTGTCTCACACAGAGACGCACCTCGTGAGTGATTTCAGCCTGTCTTAGAATATCTCCAGGATTTGCGCGTAAAAGCAAACAGTCTCACAGCAATACATTTTTTTAAATAAATAACGCAGTCAGCACCGCCGCACAGTCCTCTGTCAGAAGAGATGTTGTCAGGCTATATGTCAGTAAAACTCAGAAAAACGAACTTCTTGTCGTGTCAGCCGTGTGCTTGCGGCGCGCACTCTTCAATATCACACGCAAATGTGGCGCACCCTGTATCACGCAAAAGAAACTACGAGCATGTAACGTCGTGTTCTGCCGTCAATTAAGTATTGAGATAACCAAAAGGGAGATTAAAGCTGCGTCAAAACTCTATGTCGGGGCTTTTGTATTCATTTGTAGACTACATAAATGTTACACATTTTGGCGTAGCCCTTCTCATTTTTCATTATTAATATTCTAACATTTGATCAATATTGAAAAGTCATCAAAACTGACTCATGTCATAAAAATAATAATTTTGTGACCAAAAATGTGAAAAATACATGTAGCCTAAATGATCGTTCATGAGATTCTTTTAACTATAAGCAACTCAATTTGTCTAGATCTGTAATATTATTTCCTTTGTATAATGAGCTTGTCTTTGTTTTCAATTATCTTATATTTTTATTGTGAGTGTGAACTGCTGCACAGTCGTGTAATTTAGTCAGCTTGATTAACATTATTACAATTTATCCCTATATAACACAGATGTTCTTTGCTAATTACAGAAACTATAAGCAAAATTCTTTAGTATAAATATATATTTTTAAAATGTATATATATATATATTTGTATGCTCCTCGAATGTGTTGGAGTATTTCACCAGTCATTCTCGTCATCCTCAGGTTTGTTCCTCTCTGAGATCCATGTTGAGTGGAGATGTAGAGATTCGTTGAGTCTGAGCAGCCGAGACTCGAACAGTGTCGATGTATTGGAGAGCCCAAACCAACAGGGTTTGTCCAGGTTCAACAACCTCAATCCGCACCCGACCCAGACACAGAGCCAGGATCTTCCCGGATCATTAACATCTCTGTTTTCTGAGTTTTCTGTGTCCACAGGTCAGGCTCACGGGACGAGGGCGAAGCAGAACCCAGATGATAGACGTCCGTCCACTTCATCTGAACACTCTCTCACAGGTCAGAATAGGCTTTTAATAAAGAAGTAATGGCTTAGTTTCTATTTCTATTTTCAATGGCTGATTTGTCATTGAAAATAGAAAGTTGAACCAACTAAAGTAACGGTAACACTTTATTTTGATGGTCCCTTTTGAACATTCTGTCGACTATAAGTAACTTTGCAACTACATGTCAACTTATTCTAACCCTAACCCTACCAGTCTACTAATACTCTACTAATACTCTAATGAGAGTTAGTAGACTTGTAGGTGCAATGTTACTTATAGACAACCGAATATCTTAAAGGGACCAAAATAAAGTGAAACCAAAGTAACAATTTGATGTGACCACTGACTGATTATTAATATTATAAAAAATATATAAAACAAAAACAGTTTTTGATGTGTGAAATGTTCCATCCTCAGGATCCTGGAGAACTGGTTCCACAGATTCTTCTCTGGGCTTCACGTCATCCTCAGGTTTGTCCAGGTCCAACTACCTCAAAGGGTTTCTGTGTCCTCCGCTGCCGGGTCAAGTTCCTGTCGAGCCAACAGAGACTTCAGATGGTATATTTAGTATAAATATACATTTCTAAAATGTATAAATATATATATTTGTATGGTCCTCGAATGTGTTGGAGTATTTCACCAGTCATTCTTCTCCTGGCATCACGTCATCCTCAGGTTCGTTCCTCTCTGAGGTCCATGTCAAGAGGAGATGTAGAGATTCGTTGAGTCTGAGCAGCCGAGACTCGAACAGTGTCGATGGATTGGAGAGCCCAAACCAACAGGGTTTGTCCAGGTTCAACAACCTCAATCCGCACCCGACCCAGACACAGAGCCAGGATCTTCCCGGATCATTAACATCTCTGTTTTCTGAGTTTTCTGTGTCCACAGGTCAGGCTCACGGGACGAGGGCGAAGCAGAACCCAGATGATAGACGTCCGTCCACTTCATCTGAACACTCTCTCACAGGTCAGAAAAGGCTTTTAATAAAGAAGTAATGGCTTAGTTTCTATTTCTATTTTCAATGGCTGATTTGTCATTGAAAATAGAAAGTTGAACCAACTAAAGTAACGGTAACACTTTATTTTGATGGTCCCTTTTGAACATTCTGTCGACTATAAGTAACTTTGCAACTACATGTCAACTTATTCTAACCCTAACCCTACCAGTCTACTAATACTCTACTAATACTCTAATGAGAGTTATTAGACTTGTAGGTGCAATGTTACTTATAGACAACCGAATATCTTAAAGGGACCAAAATAAAGTGAAACCAAAGTAACAATTTGATGTGACCACTGACTGATTATTAATATTATAAAAAATATATAAAACAAAAACAGTTTTTGATGTGTGAAATGTTCCATCCTCAGGATCCTGGAGAACTGGTTCCACAGATTCTTCTCTGGGCTTCACGTCATCCTTAGGTTTGTCCAGGTCCAACAACCTCGAAGGGTTTCTGTGTCCTCCACTGCCGGGTCAAGTTCCTGTCGAGCCAACAGAGACTTCAGATGGTATATTTAGTATAAATATACATTTCTAAAATGTATAAATATATATATTTGTATGGTCCTCGAATGTGTTGGAGTATTTCACCAGTCATTCTTCTCCTGGCATCACGTCATCCTCAGGTTCGTTCCTCTCTGAGGTCCATGTCAAGAGGAGATGTAGAGATTCGTTGAGTCTGAGCAGCCGAGACTCGAACAGCGTCGATGGATTGGAGAGCCCAAACCAGCAGGGTTTGTCCAGGTCCGACAACCTCGAAGGGTTTCTGTGTCCTCCGCTGCTGGGTCAAGTTCCTGTCGAGCCAACAGAGACTTCAGATGGTATATTTAGTATAAATATACATTTCTAAAATGTATAAATATATATATTTGTATGGTCCTCGAATGTGTTGGAGTATTTCACCAGTCATTCTTCTCCTGGCATCACGTCATCCTCAGGTTCGTTCCTCTCTGAGGTCCATGTCAAGAGGAGATGTAGAGATTCGTTGAGTCTGAGCAGCCGAGACTCGAACAGCGTCGATGGATTGGAGAGCCCAAACCAACAGGGTTTGTCCATGTCCAACAACCTCAATCCGCACCCGACCCAGACACAGAGCCAGGATCTTCCCGGATCATTAACATCTCTGTTTTCTGAGTTTTCTGTGTCCACAGGTCAGGCTCACGGGACGAGGGCGAAGCAGAACCCAGATGATAGACGTCCGTCCACTTCATCTTGCAGAGGTCAGAATAGGCTTTTAATAAAGAAGTAATGGCTTAGTTTCTATTTCTATTTTCAATGGCTGATTTGTCATTGAAAATAGAAAGTTGAACCAACTAAAGTAACGGTAATACTTTATTTTGATGGTCCCTTTTGAACATTCTGTCGACTATAAGTAACTTTGCAACTACATGTCGACTAACTCTCATTAGAGCATTAGTAGACTCTCTGCTTAATATCTGCAAACTCTTTATTGTGATGCTCCTCCAACAGACACTCTACTGACTACAAGTAACTTTACAACTACATGTCAACTTATTCTAACCCTAACCCTACCAGTCTACTAATACTCTACTAATACTCTAATGAGAGTTAGTAGACTTGTAGGTGCAGTGTCACTTATAGTCAACAGAATGTGTTAAAGGGACCATCAAAATAAAGTGAAACCTATTTTTTTTTAGAAATGTTTTAATTGGACGTTCATCTAAAATTTTCAGAACATACCGAGCACGTTCAAAAGTAACGTTCCCATAATGCAAAATTATCAAATAGAATGTTCCTTTAACCAAGAAAAAACATTTTTGAAACGTTGGAAAAACTGGACGTTTTGAATGTTTAGGGAACATTTAGAAATAAAGTTTTCTTAATTTAATGGGAATGTAAGCTAAACGCTCTCAATAAGGCATGAACTTGATGGCACTTGCGCTGTCTGACACACACCAGAAACACACACACAGAAAGCCGCTTCTCAGACAGCATACGATCCAGAAAATAATTCAATTTCACCACTTATTTCTCTTGAATTGTCAAATACACGCAAAATCGTCAAAATGGCTGTCGTGCCGAGCATTACAGAGTCGATTATGTCATAAATAAGACATTGCTATGCATTTAATAAAAGTCAATGCTTAATATAATATAAATATATTTTAAGATATGGCCCATATGATCTTTGCCATTACCAGAACTGAGCCACACATGTGCCAGAGTTGGCCAAATGAAGCCTGGAAATGTATGTTTTCTTTTTAATAAAAGATCAGATAAAATAAGAAAAATAACTTTATCGTTGACACGGAATCACCAGGCTCCGCCCTCGTAATCGAGATAATTGTGAAATAAAATGACTATAATTATTAAAATTGTGAATTGAAATAAGATGTTGGGACATTTATGCAGGCATTAAGCAGAAGTCAGGGGGATAGTGTGAAAAATCCCATTACTTTAGATTTGTAACATTACAGATAAGAATTTAACAGTAAAATGTAAGTTATGTCATTATATCATTGCTTAATTTGACATGTGTGTGTCTAATAGTTGTTTTCAATTGTTTTTTCTTTTCAATTCTTTTCAAATAATTATTTCTTATTCTTCTATTATTTTAACCAGTATTATCTTGTTTTCCACTCAAAGTAAGGCTTGTTTTTAGAGAATATTAAAATTATTTCCCCCATTATAATATTATTTTCTCGACCAGCACTGATATTTAGAAAAAACAAAACAAACAATGGATCTAGCAAGCTAATAATTGTCTCATATTTTTCTGTTTGTTTTTCAGAGTCCTTTGAGTCTCTCTATAATGTGGGAAAGATGATTGGATCCGGAGGATTTGGCAAGGTGTACCTGGGAACACGCAGATTTGATGGCAAAAAGGTCAATCTTACTTAATTGTACAAACATTTTGCTCTTGCAAAACACATTTAAAACAATGTACAGATGGTTTAATACTTAGTGCAATGTCAGGCGCTTGAATACTGTTACTGTTATTGAAACTGGGTTTTTGTTTTGCAGGTTGCCATCAAGCGGATGCGCAAGATAGACAACAAACGTTATCTTAATATTGTAAGTTGGCCAAAATCTGAATGTGTATTGAGTTGTTTAAGTGCAGATTACTGTAGTTAATACACCCGTAGGCAGTGTTGGGAAAGTTCACTTTCTACATGAACTAGTTCAAAGTTCAGTTGACAAATTTTAAAATGAACTAGTTCAGTTCATAGTTCATACTCAAAATTTTACTCTGAGTTCACAGTTCCAAAAATGAACTAGTTCATAGTTCTTTTTTTCCATGTTGCTGCGAGATATAATTTTTCAAAATTATTGCCACAGCCCATATAGAACCACAGACAATTATTTTATCAGTTTTAACACTGAAGCTATGCGTCAGATTTTTCCCATCCTCACCGACCTTGTCATAAAACTTGTTTAAATGATCATACGACGCCTCCTTGCTGATTTTCGTTTTGATTTGTAACGTAAGTGATGAGTCATTCATGAACGATCCATTCATTGCGTTTGTCACGTGACAAATGAACGAAAGACTCAGAAGGTAAAGTAATTATTTATGTTCCCTGTAAACGATTTTTGACTGCATTATAATGATTTCTTAATTCAGAATATGATCAAGATTGCGTAGGTTTATGTGTTCTGGGAATTTGCCAGTTAATAGTATAACATTTAAAGCCCATTAAATGAATGAAATGACTCGAAAAAAGATTTGTTCATTTTGATGAACGAGATCGAACAAGAGAGTCAGTAGACACTGGTGGCTGGTGTTGCCAGATTGGGTGTTTTTTCCACTACATATTAAAGGGTTAGTTCACCCAAAAATGAAAATTCTGTCAGTAATCACTCACCCTCATGTTGTTCCAACCCCGTAAGACTTTCATTCATCTTCGGAACACAAATTAAGATATTTTTGATGAAATCTGAGAGCTGGCTCACTCATCCATAGGCTTCTATGGGATCGAAACTTGTCAGCCCAGAAAAGTTAAAATATTCCACATGACTACAGTTGCTCAACCACAAGCTTATCAAGCGACGAGAATACTTTTTGCGCGCAAAAAAACAAAAATAACGACTTTATTCAAGTATTAATTTTCGTCTGTGTGGGCCTGAATTAATTCACGTAGTGTAACAGCGCAGCGCATCTGGGTTGTACGTCACACGTAGGCTCACTATTGGCCGATGCTGGTCATGTGTGTGATGCGTGTGACGTACAACACAGACGCCCTGCGCTGTTACACTACGTGAATTCATTCAGGCCCACACAGACGAAAATTAATACTTGAATTAAAGCTGCAAGCAGCGATGAAAGGGCCCTCGCACCCGTGCCATCGTCACTCGTTGGCTTTAGGAAGACAGAGCATGGTTGGGCAATGTGCATTTAAGGAGGTATACAGTATATAGTAGTTGCTAGCATGTTTAGTATGTTTTTAGCATGCTTAGTACACAATAGGTATGTGGTTAGTACTGCATTACTGTGTTAACCAGTTCAGTTTCTGTTGGCAGTAGGTGGGGTTATATATCTGAATATTGCTTTGTAGATGTGTTCAGTGCAGGACTTTTATCAAGTATGTGAAGTTTGGGGCAGATTGGATATTGTATGTTTGAGTTACAGCAAATTCATATTTAATTGTAGTAATAGTATGGTTTAGTACTTATAGTGTTTACTAGTATGTTTTAGCATGTTTCTAGTATGTTGGTAGGATGTTAAGCACCTACTGGCATTTTTTTTTATATGTTATTAGGAGTCCACAACAGTGTTTAACATGTCACTTCCTGTTGCCAGCAGGTGGCGCATTGACTGTAACTGAATATGAGCATTGTCATGTGTTCAAGACAGAACGCTTATCAAAAGTGTGAAGTTTGGCGCAGATTGGACATTGCCTTCTTGAGTAACAACAACATCCTGTTTCATTATATTAGCATGCTTTAGCACTTAGCTTAGTATTGCTAGCATGTTTTAACATGTTTCTAGCATGTTTAGAAGTCAATGGTATTTTTAACATGTTGCTAGAACGGCATCAACGTGTTAAACATGACACTTCCTGTTACCAGTAGGTGGCACTATTACTATAACTGAATATTCTCATGTAGATGTGTTCAGGCCATGACTCTTATCAAACGTGTGAAGTTTGGGGCAGACTGGACATTCCGTGCCTGTGTTACAGCAAATTCCTATTTAATTGCAGTATTAGCATGCTTTAGCACTAAGCTAAGTGTTTGCTAGCATTTTTTAACATGTTTCTAGTATGTTGTTAGCATGTTTAGCACATGCTGGAACTTTTTTATATGTTATTAGGAGTCCACAACAGTGTTTAACATGTCACTTCCTGTTGCCAGCAGGTGGCGCTATGACTGTAACTGAATATGAGCATGGTCATGTGTTCAGGACAGAACGCTTATCAAAAGAGTGAAGTTTGGCGCAGATTGGACATTGCCTTCTTGAGTAACAACAACATCCTGTTTCATTGAATTAACATGCTTTAGCACTTAGCTAAGTTTTGCTAGCATGTTTTAACATGTTTCTAGCATGTTTAGAAGTCAATGGCATTTTTAACATGTTGCTAGAACGGCATCAACGTGTTAAACATGACACTTCCTGTTACCAGTAGGTGGCGCTATTACTATAACTGAATATTCTCATGTAGATGTGTTCAGGCCATGACTCTTATCAAACGTGTGACGTTTGGGGCAGACTGGACATTCCGTGCCTGTGTTTCAGCAAATTCCTATTTAATTGCAGTATTAGCATGCTTAAGCACTAAGCTAAGTGTTTGCTAGCATGTTTTAACATGTTTCTAGTATGTTGTTAGCATGTTTAGCACATGCTGGAACTTTTTTATATGTTATTAGGAGTCCACAACAGTGTTTAACATGTCACTTCCTGTTGCCAGCAGGTGGCGCTATGACTGTAACTGAATATGAGCATGGTCATGTGTCCAGGACAGAACGCTTATCAAAAGTGTGAAGTTTGGCGCAGATTGGACATTGCCTTCTTGAGTAACAACAACATCCTGTTTCATTGAATTAGCATGCTTTAGCACTTAGCTAAGTATTGCTAGCATGTTTTAACATGTTTCTAGCATGTTTAGAAGTCAATGGCATTTTTAACATGTTGCTAGAATGGCATCAACGTGTTAAACATGACACTTCCTGTTACCAGTAGGTGGCGCTATTACTATAACTGAATATTCTCATGTAGATGTGTTCAGGACAGAACGATTATCAAAAGTGTGAAGTTTGGGGCAGATTGGACATTCCATGCCTGAGTTACAGCAAATTCCTATTTAATTGCAAAAATAGCATGCTTTAGCACTTAGCTAAGAGTTTGCTAGCATGTTTTAGCATGCTTCTAGTATGTTGTTAGCATGTTTAGCACTTGCTGGCACTTTTTTATATGTTATTAGGAGTCCATAACAGTGTTAAACATGTCACTTCCTGTTGCCAGCAGGTGGCGCTATGACTATAACTGAATATGAGCATGGTCATGTGTTCAGGACAGAACGCTTATCAAACGTGTGAAGTTCGGGGCAGATTGGACATTCCATGCCTGAGTTACAGCAACTTCCTGTTTCATGGCGAAACATCGAAATTTGTCAGGCCGCCGAGGACCCGCCCTTCGACGAAAACTCAAGATCTTCGCAATTTAACGTCGCAAAGGCCTTAAGATTACACTCACCAAATTTGAAGATGATCAGATTAAAACTGTAGGAGGAGTTCGTTAAAGTACGAGGCATGAAAATGGCAAAAACTGCACAAAAATCTGAGAGGAAGTTCAAAATGGCTGACTTCCTGTTGTGTTTAGGGCTATGCTCCAAGAGACTTTTTTGTAGGTATTAGGTGATTACATGTATGTACCGAATTTCGTGCACGTACGTGGAACGTTGCGGGAGGCGCACTCCGTTGAACTTTTATAGGTGGCGCTATCGAGCCATTTTGCCCCGTCCAATTCTGAAACCTATATCAGATGTAAATTTTCGCCAGTTCTGACGCGTGTGCAAAGTTTTGTGAGTTTTCGAGCATGTTTAGGCCCTCAAAAATGCAATTAAATGCGGAGAAGAATAATAATAATAAACAGAGCAATTCCAAGAGGGTCCTCACACCATCGGTGCTCGGGCCCTAATAAAGTCGTTATTTTTGTTGTTGTTTTTTTGCGCACAAGTATTCTCGTCGCTTGATAAACTTATGGTTGAGCTACTGTAGTCACTTGGACTATTTTCGCGATGTCTTTACTAACTTTCTGGGTTTGCAAGTTTCAATCCCATAGAAGCCTATGGAGCAGTGATCCAGCTCTCAGATTTAATCAAAAATATCTTAATTTGTGCTCCGAAGATGAACGAAAGTCTTACGGGGTTGGAACAACATGAAGGTGAGTGATTACTGACAGAATTTTCATTTTTGGGTGAACTAACCCTTTAAGGCCAGTTTACGGTGTGTTTTAGCCGGGTTTTCGCCTGGAAGGCTCTATAGAAATCTGGCACTCTATTGAACGAAGTTAAACTGAGAGAGCGTGGCGTTCACAGACACCAGAATGAACGAGTTCAATGAACGCGTTCAGGCACAACACTGCCCGTAGGAAGCATTAGGTGTAAATGTGATCAACAAATAAGCCTAGAGGCACCAAAATAACTTTTGAACGGATCTAAAAAGATCAAAGAAAAGTACATTTCAAAATGATATGTTTTCTTCAGATTTTTACCCAGCTAACCTTCTATCTGCTACTTCTCTCTAGCCTGGGAATCCCGAACCTCTCGTTACAGAAGTGGCGCTGCTGATGATGATGAGGCGAGAACCCATAAGCCCCTTCGTCATACAGCTATACGAGTGGTTTGAAGATCCTAGAGATTTCACTCTGGTTATGGAGTATCCCAAACCCTACGAGAACTTGCTGGACCTCATCACTCGTTTTCATCATTTGTCTGAAGCAACAGCACGGGTCATCATGAGACAGGCTGTGCTGGCAGTGCAACACTGCATCCATCGTGGCGTTTTTCATAATGACATTCATGTGCAGAATTTTCTGTTGAAGAAACCCCCGCTACAGCTCAAGCTGATAGACTTTGGATCCGGTCAGCTGTTTAGTAGCGATGGCTACGACAGCAAAATATACATGGGTGAGCATTCTGGGAGTGTGGAAACCTGAATGTAGTGACTTACTAATTATTTGATGCTTTAAAAAAAAAGCTCAACAATGTGCAAATGTCTTTCTTACAGGAATGGAAGATTACTGCCCACCTGAAGTCTTGACAGAGCCTCGATTCCACGCCGTCCCAGCAAATGTCTGGTCTCTAGGAGTGTTGCTGTACGAGATGGTGAACGGATGTTCTCCTTTTCGTGATAGACCGGAAATCAAACGAGCCAAAGTTACATTTCAGAACCCAAAATTATCCAAAGGTGAGTGAATAATATTGATAACATTGATAAACACACACATAAAGCAAAGGCTATGTACAGAAACAGTTAAAGGTGAAGTATGTAAGATGTTTTATATATAGCTCAACGTATAGCGAGAGTTTGGGGCGAGAGCCGTGGGAAAAGAAATGCAGCTTTAGTGACAGAAGTGAAAGCCAAAATTCACTGCATTTATTCCTTCAAAGATTAAACAGCTCATGAACACGTCAAAGTGAACAGAGCATTGTGATGCGCAAAGGCACATTTTCATAAAGACAAGCGCAACACAGCTGAAATTATTACTAATATGTTGGACCTGAAACATGCCTTCACATGAACCAGTAAGAGCTGCGTTTGTGATGTTTGAGTCGGGGAAGACGCGATGCACGGAAGAAGGGGCCTTTGCAAGAAAATATGTAATATATGTAAAAAATATATATTTTTGAAAATATGCTTTATTTTGTCATTTATTCCACTCGCTGCCACTAGTCTCGCAGAAACGACATACTTCACTTTTAAACTAACGATAAGGAACATTTTACAGTATATTAATCATGTTTTAGATGCTGTTTTCAAAAATGCCAGGTCACATGCTCATGACTAACCAGCTCTCTCCTTATTGTACAGAATGCAGGGATCTGATTAGCCAGTGTCTAGCCAGGGATCCAACTAAACGCCCGACGTTAGAGCACATGTTACAACATCAATGGATTAGAAATGGTCTACAGTAGATTGGAGAAGTTCAGGAGATTCACTCCATCAGTTTCAGGTGTGAGGAAGTGTAACAGGCAGAGGTAGGATTATTATATGTTGTCTTAAAGCAACACTATGTAACTTTTCAACCTTCATAATATATTTCCAAGATCCTTGTGATGGTACATCGACTTACAATAGGTTGAATGACACGTCTGCCATAGCCTGACAGGGTCTGTATCGCTTTTACTGGCACTATGTAACTTCGGGGTTCGGGTAGTAACCAGAGCACAAAAAGAACTACAAAATTCGACTGCTTTACGGCATACGTCACTTCCCCCACCACTTCGTCAAATTTGGACGTGAGAGGCCAACCAGCGTTTGTTTTCGGCTTTCGTGCGTATGTTTTTGTCATGGAGGCTGTTTACACCTGGCCACTTCATGCGTTTTCTCAGATCGGATAGCTATCCGATCGTGAAAAGTCCAGGTTTAAATGCCCTCCGAAACGCATTTGAGACGGATTTGAATCCGATCCCTCAAACCACTTCTGAGATCTGAGACGCATTCCAGACGAAACTGGACAAGTGTAAATGCATATGGTTGTTGAAACCACATATGTAAATTGTACTCCTCCCAAAAATGCTTAAAAAAAAAACATAATAAAGCCAACGTGCAAACTATCGCAAATCAAAGTGAAAGTAAGTCGCAGACACTTAACACACAATCTTCATCATTAAAAGTAAAGAAATGAAATGATCTTACCAGGGCTGTTACTGCTCTCTCTTATTGCGGTGACGTGCACTCCATTAAATCTGCATATAGCGCGAGAATTGAAGATCGAATTTAAATCCGTTTCGCAAAAATACATTTATGTGACCAGGTGTAAATGGAATCGTTTTGATAAATCAGATAGCTATGCCTCACGAATTAGTTTGCCAGCTGAACTCAGGTGTTGTGAGGTGTATTTATCACGTAGTCCTGAGGGATATCAGACAACGCCGTTTGATGTTGATTCCTGCGATTATCATGAGAACAGCTTTCAATATCTCACATAATTATCAGGACATAAATAAGCCTAACGTAGAGGTTGTAAATAGTGTAAACGAGCACAATTTGCAAACTATTATGATAAATTGCAATAATCATGTCTAATGACATCATAACGGCCAATGTTATGAAATAATGCGACGTACATTTAACTTAATTGATGTTATATGGCATTTTGTAATGTTTACATTCCAATAAAAACAACACATTAAATTATACAGTAGGCCTAGACTATAGACTATTTACTTGTGATTTAACTGCAATCATGAAAAAACGTTATAATATATTTACAACAGTGCAAGTATTCCACAGCGACTCTAGGGGTCGCTGTTTGACAAAAACACAATTTCTACTTAATGTGGCTTTAAATTCTGGATTATTTGTAGTGAGATTTTCAAATGTGTGTTCATTGTAATGTTCTTGTTATAGTCAAGTCACCTTCATTTATATAGCGCTTGATACTATACAGATTGTTTTAAAGCGGCTTCACTGTAGTAAACAGGAGAATAACAGAATCAGTGAACCAAGCAGAATTCAATTCTGTTCTAGCTCTAAAAAATCATTCATGAGTGACTTGTTCATATCATCTTTGTATTGGATAGGAAATAACATACTTGCTGAGAGCTCTGAGCTCAAGACTGTGACAATCACGAGGCTGGATGCAAATGCAAGTAAAATGCTTTATTAAGTAAAGGAACAGATGCAGGATACTCCTCTGGCACAAACAAACGATTCGGTGGGCAATCGGGCGGAGGTGTTACCCCTTCTAAGGCAGACAAGACCTTCAATTCGATCTCCCATCTGAGTGTGGAGACAATTAGGGTCTCGGGTAAAATGCACTAAATGAACTGATTAGTGTCAAAAACATTGATTAATTCAAGAAAGAAACAAGTTGCTGAAATCAATCTGTAATGCTATAATAATCTGTTTGGAATATGTGATTGTGTATTGTCAACAATAAGCAGAAACATTCTGCATTTCCATTTTGTAGTGTGGATCATTCATTTAAACATTTATCCTCATTCTCATGTTTAAGAATCTGTTATCTGCTTGACAAATAATGTATGCTACTGCCCACTAACATGCTTTTAAAGCTATTGTTATTCAATGTGTGAAATTTTCCATCCTCAGACCGCTCCAGATCCAGGAGAGCTGCTTTCTCTAAGAGGACGGTGGAGGTTTCGAGACCCAGGTCTGATGACCGTGATCAGGATCCGCACCCGACCCAGACATAGAGCCAGGATCTTCCCGGATCTTTAACATCTCTGTCTTCTGAGTTTTCTGTGTCCACAGGTCAGGCTCACGGGACGAGGGCGAAGCAGAACCCAGATGATGGACGTCCGTCCACTTCATCTGAACACTCTCGCAGAGGTCAGAATAGGCTTTTAATAAAGAAGGAATGGCTTAGTTTCTATTTCTATTTTCAATGGCTGATTTGTCATTGAAAATAGAAAGTTGAACCAACTAAAGTAACGGTAACACTTTATTTTCAACTATTAATACAACTACTACAGATTAGCATTTCTGCCGTGTTTGCCGTGTCGGGATTATTTCACTGTCATAATGACTTGCTGTGGGGTTAATTATATTAACAGATCGTCCCAGAAGAAGCCTGGACTACATTTTTTCCGGTGAGTGAAATTCTAATATAATTTCATTTATTCATTTTATTTCGAATAATTTATTTATTATTTATAATTGCATTTAAAACTTTATTACACTCCAAGATTCAACAGACTGTGATTAGCTGTAGGCTGAAACCATGGACGTAACGTATAAAACGTCTGAAACGTTGTCATATAATGTTACGCCTGCATTTCATAATTTAGCGTAACATTTACTAACACTGACTATATTGGAAGTATTTTTTGACATGTTCTCAAAGATATGTGTAGGAAATTAGCCTGTAATTACTCAATAGACAGTACAACGAAACAAAATGAGGACTAGCTGTGATGTCCGCCACAAATTCTTAAGCTAAAATACATTTATTAACGTTACAACCTTTTGGACACTGTAGTCATTTAAGTTCTATTAATTGACAGTAGTCTGTGAAGGAGGTAACTATCTATTTGTTTATGTAAAGTTTTCCTCTAGGTGATCCAGAACATCTCAGGCTGGACCAGTGGATGCTCAATGTGAAACGACAGAATTGGACTCCTAACAAGTATTCTCGTCTGTACAGTGAACATTTCGAGAGTCATCACTTCACTACTGACTCCAGGGTACAGACACCTCGTTTCATACCTTACAAAGATTCAAGCAACATATTGGTTGAAATTGGCGAAATATTGACCATCATACATTCATTTACATTACATTACTAAATATTTGATTAGGTCACTGTTAAGGTGAAATTAGTGACACACCAGTTAAATTTAGGGTTCTCACCGATGCAAAAATCAAGCAACATGACCACTTTTTGCTAACCTTTACATTTCAGTGCTTTTAGGGCTGCACGATATTGAAGAAAAATGCGATAACTCATTACATAATGTGATATTCTATATGCGATACGATAATGCTTAAAGTGTGTAAAACTAATTTCAATTATCTTTAAAATATATTTAAAATTATATAACCTACTTGCGTTTCACATTCTTTTTTTGACAAGAAAACATCCCTACAACTTCTGAAAGTGAACATCAGTGTTTTACTGTAGCATAAGAAGTGTTATTTTAACATCAGTGTAAACCACTGGGTTTAGAGTTTTAGGTTATCCTACATTAGGTTTATTTAACAACAGAAATGGAATAATCAAATGTAAAAATAAAACACTGCTTAGTTTTCACTGTATGAATTAGATATACACTGATTCTTGTTAAAGCTACAACATTATTTTTTAAAGTTATTTTCTCTTTGTCTTTTTTTCATGACCCCAGTTATTGCAAGCTGTGGTGGTATGCATATCGCGATATATACATTTGCGATATTTCGATATATTGTGCAGCCTTACCTTTTATGCAAATACGATAAAATAAAAAAATTCTCTGTGAAATTCATGTTTGAAAAATGATTCTCCAAGCGAGACAGCGGGACACAGAATGATTCCGTTGTGACAGTTATTGCGAACAGTTACATATTCGTTTAATAGCAATAATAATTTTTAAATGTAATCTGTACATTCATACTAGTGTTAGACCGAATAATGAAACAAACGCATACATCTCTGTTATGAATAACAGCCATTTACAGCCAATATGACCAATAATGTCATATTTTGTATGCTTCCTGTAATTTTTATTAGGGAAGGACATGTCTGAAGGACACTGCTGTGCCAACCATTTTCTCTTTCTCCAAGGGCAAAGAACAACAGCCAAAAATAACACGCTTGGTAAGTATTGATGAGGTGGTAAGTGGCATCTCTATGGCCTACAGAAACCATCTCCAGGCATCACTGCAGTTTGCCAAGCTACAGAAAGATGCTTTCAGCGGCTGCTAAAAACCAATGAGGGAAGGGCTCCACAGGGAAGAGGAACAACAGCAGCCATTGTCACTCAGGTTCTTTCTGATTGTTCTGAGAAGAATCTCTTCCCACAGCTGCACACTCACATGTTTGACATGTGTGTTGAAGCTAACCATGTCCATGTTCTGGTGAAGATGGCTTCTGCGTGGTACTGCAAAGTTAGAATAAATCATATAGCAAGACGGACGACAGATAAAATGAAAGAAGGCAAGGTAGTCCACAAAAAACGTTCAAAATTAATCAATTTTTATGGAGATTAAGGGAAAGGTGGTTGGTCGTATGTATGTGTGTGTGTGTGTGTGTGTGTGTGTGTGTGTGTGTGTGTGTGTGGTTGCTGTATAGCATGTTTTTCTATGTGTATGTCAGAATGTGGCTAATTAAAACTTACTTTGTAGTTATCAGACATAGAACATGGAAAATGGTACTGAGCCTATCTCTCTTTGGACAACATTGTAAATGTTACTTGGAGCCTGCATGAACTAAGTAATGTTCAATGGGTCTCATTCATGAAACACGAGCAGAACGAACTTTTGTGTAAATCGTGTGTAAAGTAGCCTGGAAATCCACACCTAAATCTAAAAGATTAATGGTCTGGTGTCGGTCAATGAAAATCGGCCAGCTCGAGGGGCGGCACCAAGCATGCATTTGAAAATCTCATAGCACGCAATTGGATAACACTACGACCAATCACAACAATAAACCCCATACGCTTAGCTACCAGCGGAGCTAACTGGTAGATTAGACTCTTCCGGTCGGCAAAACAGCAAAAACACCCTTCTTGCAAAGGAACGATTCAAGCGCCGTCTTCTGTTCCTCTTTTGGGAAAAAGCCAAGTCTAACTCGTTCATTGTAGCGGCCAAAGCCGTTTCAAACAACTGCTATTCATCCATAGCCATCTTGCAATGTTTACTGATGACTTCGACGTCACAGCGCTGTCGTCATCTCGCCTCTGGCCCGGCTATATCAGATAACCCGATGTGATTGGTGCAGCTCAGATCGAGGGGCATATTTAATGAGCTCCATTGCTCGACACCAGAGTAACTCACTGAGCAAATTCAGCTTGTGCTCTCGCGAGAACTCTGGTTTACCAGGGTATGTGTAAAGTGGTTCTGGCGTAAATTTTCGGATTCATTAAAGGAGAACCGGATCGGTGCTTGCAACGCGGAGCTGTTACAGTTAATGCCCAGAGCTCCCATTCAGCTAAAACGGCAGTTTTTCAACATGAACAGGGCCCTTACATGACAACAAGATGCGTTTAGCAACTTAGCCATTGTTTAAACTCACCTAAATAGTGTTTTAGACGGCTAGCTGTAGTCTCGCGCTGAAGTCCCGTGGGAACTCAGTAGTAGCCGGAACACGACGCTCCTCCCACCTGCACTATGTGCGCAATTTTTTCCCCCAAACCACTTCAGCGGAAATCCCGCCCTGCAGCTGATTTAATTGGTTTAGGTTACAGTGACGATTGACATGACCAATGAAAACCTTAGAATCAGCTGCAGGGCGGGATTTCCGCTGAAGTGGTTTGGGAAAAAAAAAAATCACGCGCACTTTTTCCGGCTACAACTGAGTTCCCACGGGACTTCAGCGCGAGACTACAGCTAGCCGTCTAAAACACTATTTAGGTGAGTTTAAACAATGGCTAAGTTGCTAAACGCATCTTGTTGTCATGTAAGGGCCCTGTTCATGTTGGACAGACATTTTAATTGCATTTTGTGTCTGTTAAGAGGCACAAAGACACTCTTTAGGTTTATGCCCCCAAAACTGCAGTTTTAGCTGAATGGGAGCTCTGGGCATTAACTGTAACAGCTCCGCGTTGCAAGCACCGATCCGGTTCGTTTTTTTTTCTATAGACAGTACTCACAAAGGTAAAACGATCAAGATTAACTTAAAAATTCACCGAAGTTCTCCTTTAATGAATCCGAAAATTTACGCCAGAACCACTTTACACATACCCTGGTAAACCAGACTTCTCGCGAGAGCACAAGCTGAATTTGCTCAGTGAGTTACTCTGGTGTCGAGCAATGGAGCTCATTAAATATGCCCCTCGATCTGAGCTGCACCAATCACATCGGGTTATCTGATATAGGCGGGCCAGAGGCGAGATGACGACAGCGCTGTGACGTCGAAGTCATCAGTAAACATTGCAAGATGGCTATGGATGAATAGCAGTTGTTTGAAACGGCTTTGGCCGCTACAATGAACGAGTTAGACTTGGCTTTTTCCCAAAAGAGGAACAGAAGACGGCGCTTGAATTGTTCCTTTGCAAGAAGGGTGTTTTTGCTGTTTTGCCGACCGGAAGAGTCTAATCTACCAGTTAGCTCCGCTGGTAGCTAAGCGTATGGGGTTTATTGTTGTGATTGGTCGTAGTGTTATCCAATTGCGTGCTGTGAGATTTTCAAATGCATGCTTGGTGCCGCCCCTCGAGCTGGCCGATTTTCATTGACCGACACCAGACCATTAATCTCCTTTAAATTAATGAATTTAAACATTTATTTTCCAAATTTTAGTTGGTACGAAAGAAATCTCCACCTGCTCCCAGCCACGCGTAAATAGTGCGTTTAACATCCAAACGTTTTGCTCATTAATAAGGCTGCATTTTAATTCACCTTAATCGGGTATATATTTACACGCCATTTTGAAAAAAATTCATTAACACACACACATTTCACTATCACATCTGACGTTTACGAAGTATTTGTGAATCAGGAGAAGAGTTTTCGGGAAGGTCTCTTTACGCGCAAATCACTCACATATTTACTCGTATATTTACGAATGTTTCATGAATGAGACCCAATGTCTGCTTTAAAAGAAGTACGTACATACATGTATTGTCTCAAATTAACCTCAATGTCAGATGTACCTTACTGCGAACCCCACCAATTCCCAGGATGATTTTCAGTTGGAGTCTGCATGAACGGGGCCCAACTCTTACAAATCACATGCTGCGATGCTACAGTAACATGCAATATTGACACAGTTGTAAGTTATACCATAGAGCCTTTATACATCGTGCCTTCCTTAACCCACACATATACCGCTGATTAAACTTAGATTTTGTATGGGCTTTCCCATGTCACATTAAGGACTGTTCAATAAGGTGATATTGATCTGTTTGACATTTATTACTATATGTGATACAACCTCCCTGGTCAATATTTATGTAGATAGTTTCTGGAATTCTGTGTCAAAGTCAAGGATCAGGTCATGACATATTTACAAAAAATGTATATATTTTTAAAAAAGTATTCTCTCATGTTAAGTTGTTAGCTTCAAAAAGTTAAAGGACAAGTTCGGTATTTTACACTTAAAGCCCTGTTTTCAGATCGTTTCTGATGAAATACAATGGTTAAGATTGAAATTTGGACAAATGCTGCTGGGCCGAGAATTTTCGGTTTCTGTGGTAGCACCCCCCCACCTCCACAATGGTTGCATAGGTGCACTGGAATAATCCTTCCTAAAATGCATTAAACTTTCGTTTACAAAGACGTGAACCTCACCGAGTGGTCAGGGGTGTTCACTGATATGCTCACACAAAAATCGCTGCAAAAGATGCTTTCCAACAGGTTTTATCGTAGTTTTTCATCCAATACAAGTCAATGGAGTTGGACAAAAACTACGATAAAACCTGTTGGAAAGCATCTTTTGCAGCGATTTTTGTGTGAGCATATCAGTGAACACCCCTGACCACTCGGTGAGTTTCACGTCTTTGTAAACGAAAGTTTAATGCATTTTAGGAAGGATTGTTCCAGTGCACCTATGCAACCATTGTGGAGGTGGGGGGGTGCTACCACAGAAACCGAAAATTCTCGGGCCAGCAGCATTTGTCCAAATTTCAATCTTAACCATTGTATTTCATCAGAAACGATCTGAAAACAGGGCTTTAAGTGTAAAATACCGAACTTGTCCTTTAACATCCATGGTTAGTTTGGTTTTATATTATATAGCGTTATTGAAGTGTTACAGTAATACATTAATACAGTATTTTAAGTTATGTTATAAAAAAATTGCTTTAAATCTCATTTTTATTTATATTGATTCTCATGTGATTTTTTTTTTTCCTGATTGCTGTTTTCTATTACAGTTGGGCAAAATGTTAATATTTAAGGTTGTTCTTATCCCTCAGTTTTAACAAAATGATATATTGCTTTTCCAGTGTTGTACCAGTGGTATGTTTTCTATTTGTTCCATGTCTTGTACCTGTCGTTTTGTATTGTCTCGTATGTTTGTCCCGTGTTATATGTTCTCACTCATGGCCTGCACCTTGGCGTGGTGAGTGGGCTTTTAACCAAGACAGGCCATACTGAATGTATTGTACCAGTATTTTTTAACCTTGTCATCTTTCTCTCATGTAGGGTGTGTGACGTCCCTTGATTTTTGTGTGTCAGTAACAGATTTGTTGATTTTTAAAGTTGGTAGATATTTTTTCATTCAGAATTTGAGTTTTTTGTTTCTTAGCGTCTTGTATAAGGAGAAGCATGAGATCTAGAGAACATTTGTTTAAATGTTGTGTGTTGTTATGATTTTTTATGTGATGCAGCAGCAAAATTTTGAGCCCAAGACAAATTTCTAATCAGAGTGATTCTCAAAATTTTCAAACAATAATAAAATAATTATATATGCTGTTTATTTATGCTCTTTGTCCATTTTTAAAGACATTGTTCAATTTTTATTTTAGATTAAATCCTGCAATTTACAGGATTTGTTTGTTCTTTGTGCTCTTGCAAGATAGCCACACCAGCCAGTAAAGTTCCAGGGTTTCCATTGTGACAGCATGCAGTTTACGTCATTTACGTGTTAAAGGGATAGTTCACTTTGAAATACATTTTTGGTATGTTTTAGCTTACCTCAAGGGCATCCAAGATGTAGGTGTCTTTTTTTCCGCAGTAGTTTCAATTTTTATATTTTTAGGTCAAACCGTTCTTGTCTGTCAGTCATATAATGCAGGTCCATGGTCACTGTCTCAAAGAGCATGCACAGAGTCCAAATTAAAACAATTCCCCGTCGTCCAAATTAAACAATTCCCCATCGTAAGTACACATTGATGGCCTAAGACACGAAACGAGCGGTTTGTGTGAGAAAACGAACAGTATTTATATCGTTTT
Organism: Leuciscus leuciscus; assembly: GCF_965113295.1. NCBI lineage: Eukaryota > Metazoa > Chordata > Actinopteri > Cypriniformes > Leuciscidae > Leuciscus > Leuciscus leuciscus. The sequence goes on from NC_138741.1 coordinate 36,365,372, forward strand.
ACCTCTTATACAAAGCCATGTCCAAGTGATCTGATCTGACGTGTACGCAGACTGGTGCATAGATATATACACTAGATGTCGCCTTGTCTACGGCAGTTCATTGGAACGAATGTCTTTAAGGCGACATCTAGTATATGTATATATCTATGCACCAGTCTGCGTACACGTCAGATCAGATCACTCGGACATGGCTGTGTATAAGTGGTAAAAACGATATAAATACTGTTCGTTTTCTCACACAAACCGCTCGTTTCGTGTCTTAGGCCATCAATGTGTACTTAAGATGGGGAATTGTTTAATTTGGACGACGGGGAATTGTTTTAATTTGGACTCTGTGCATGCTCTTTGAGACAGTGACCATGGACCTGCATTATATGACTGACAGACAAGAACGGTTTGACCTAAAAATATAAAAATTGAAACTACTGCGGAAAAAAAGATACTTACATCTTGGATGCCCTTGAGGTAAGCTAAAACATACCAAAAATTAATTTCAAAGTGAACTATCCCTTTAACACGCCATTTATGCGTTAACACGTAATTTACGTGTTAACACGTATTTACGTGTTAACGCATAAATGACGCGTTAACACGTACATACGTGTTTACTAAGGGTGTCACGATTCTCCAAATCCTCGATTCGATTACATTTTCGATTCTAAAGTCAAGGTTCGATTCGATTCTCGATTAAAAAAAACTTTTTTTTTTTAAAGCACAAGCTATGCCATTTTTAGACTTTTATGCAATATAATAATATCTGACCTTTGTTCGCAATGTACCACACACTACATTGTCAAATTTAAAACGTTTATTAACAACATAATGTAACAATAACTTACAGTATATCTTCAGTCAATTGGAAACTTAAACAATAAAACCTATTACCTATTATAGTCCTGGGGCTCCCTGGACTCCTCAGAGCAGTCACAGGCGAATAGCACGGCGTTTTAAATTGGGTTCCCACAGTGTTTGCAACGCAGTACGAGAGAACGCTCTCGTAAGGGAACGTACTTGGTTACTTGTGTAACCTCGGTTCCGTTAGAGATAAGGGAACGAGTTCTGCGTTGCCTTGCCGTGCTATTTTGCTCATATCAGGTACTTCGCTTCAGTCAATTTAAACCTAAAGTCCTTTGGCGAGTTTTCTCTGAATTTATACACTTCAGCCGCGTCCAAATTGGCGCGCTCGAGGTTGGCAGGGCGCCAAGCGCTCCTACTCGCCATAGGTTCGTGCAGTTGCCGCAGCACAGCCAATCAGCTCGCTCAGACGAGCTATGATGCTCTCGCTGTGCAGCTGCAATGCGTTTTAAAATAAAGGCTTCAATATTCTCGAGAAAAGGAGTTTTACCTATTACAGGCAAGCCGAGCTGACGTGACATATGGGGCGTGGCAGCATCGACGATTGCATTTTTTGATTCGATAATCGAGATTGAGCATTAATTTCGACCGATTTCGATTTCAAATCAAAATCGTGACACCCTTAGTGTGTACCTGACAGTTTCACACGTTTTGGCCCCTCTGGCCTTCCATACAGACCGAATTTCCCGACCTAAACATTTTGTGGGCGGGGCTAAGTTCGGCTGGCATCCAGGCTACACTTTCGTTCCAACAGAGGATAAATTGTGTCGTTATCTATGAGTATTGAGTGATGTAATATCCCAAGTGGACGCATGGAAGAGACGTGAGACTGAATGCTCTGAAAAGCCCTCGCGATGCTCATACTGAGAGGGAGATAAGACGATAGAGCAGCACGATTCATCTTTAAAAGACTATGATCTCCATTTAAACACCCATGCGATCTTGCTATTCATCTGTCTATTAAACTTTGACAAATTCATATCGCAACATTCAGGTCTGTTTTGGCGCTGACCCTGAGAGTCGTAATGAAACAGCTTCACAAACACTCTTTCCAACCTCATAGTATCATAATTTCTGTGATGCAATAGTTAAAATTATCATAGAAGTATTTGGATAAAAGTTTAAAGTTCAAATATGAACACTGATGTCTACGATAGCGATTCAAATCAGCTTTTGATAGAAACTTGGCGCTTAAAATAACGCATTTATCGATTACATTGTTTCGCCACTAAGTGGCGACAAGTGAATGTTAAAATATTTATTTGTTATTTAATCATTTATTCAAGAAAATGTAGTCCTGTATGATGCTTCTGAAATAAAAGTCAGAAAGATGTGATGATTTGTTTTTGTAAATATGACTCATCTTATACATCATATACAGTCTGTGTAAGTGTATGATTTAACTTTTCCTGATTGTCTAGTGTTAAAAAAACTGCAATATCATAATCTCAATACTTAAAATACGCAATTCTCAAAAAACAAAAAAAACAAAAAAAAAAACATGGTTAATACAGTTAAAACCCCAAAAGAACCATGGTTATGACTTTTAAAACTTTTTAAACTCAATTGCTTTTATTTAAAACATTGTTAACCTAGGTTGTTAATTTGATTTTGATCAAAATTGGTTCGTCTTAAACTCTACATGTAACGTCAGATAAAATGATCATACTCGGTTACTTACCTAACCTCGGTTCCCTGAGAGATAAGGGAACGAGTATTGCGTTGCAAACGCTATGGGAAAACTCCTTTTCTTGAGAATATTGAAGTCAAACCGCAGTGCAGCTGCACAGCGAGCACATCATAGCTGGCTGAAACGTGCTGATTGGCTGTGCCTGCGGCAACTGCACGAACCTATGGCGATTCAGCAAGGACGCGCGGTCCAATCAGAGTGCTTGTCGCCTTGCTAGCCTTGAGCACGCCAAAAGGGGCGTGGCTGAAGGGTATAAATCCAGCAAATATCGCCATAGGCCAGGTTAAATCGACTGAAGCAAAGCATCTGACATAAGCGAAATAACACGGCTAGCAAAGCAATACTCGTTCCCTTATCTCTCAGGGAACCGAAGTTACACAAGTAACCGAGTACATTCCCTTTCGAGAACGGTTCTCTCATATTGCGTTGCAAACGCTATGGGAACCCATTTTAAAACGCCGTGCAATTCGCCGATATCATCCACTATCCATCTATATGTTTCGTGACCAGAAACCCTTTGGTGCGGCCCCCGAAACAGACAAAGAGCTGTTCTGACTGCCTGAATGAGGCAGAACGCTCCAGATAAATTCTCAAAGCCCTAACGGGGCAGAGCATGTATGCGTCACTATTGTCTTCTGATGAGAAAAGAGCTTAGAGATTACCTGGGCTCTGAATGGAGTTGAGAGCACTTTAGGTACATATCCATGTCTTGGAGTCATTAGGCCCGAACTCAAGACAGGAAGCACTCGTAGAGAGAGCTTGTAAGTCCCCAACTCTTTTAACTGACACTAGAGCAGAGCGGTTTTAAGAGAGAGGGTCTTCAGATCAGCCGACTGGAGTGGCTCGAAGGGAGGTGCCTTAACCCTCTGGGGTCGGCAAACGCCGGCGCGTTTTGCTGGATTTTCTTCACATAGTAGCACAATAGACTTAAATTATTCTGTAATTTATGGTCATACAGAAAAAAGAAATATGAAAAAAGAATCTGTGATATGTCTACTTCTGTATGTGTCCACTTACAATCAAATCAAAACATTGTGATTTTGTAAAATAAAGAAAATAAACAGGGTGTGCTTTCTGCCACTCCGTCACGGTGAACTTTTTTTTCTTGAGTACATCTATAAACTGAAACAAAACTCAGCGAATACTTGCCACACATTTATGAGCCATATATCTTTAAACATTTAAGTGTGTACTTTTAAATGATCGGATTCAAAATGAAAACTACTATTCTCTGTTTAAGTAATTTGTATAAAACCAACAAGATGTCCAGTTTCTCAAACCCTTGCTCATTATTTTTTATTTGACCACGCCCACTCGCACAAAAGCGATGGCAACTTTTTTTATTTAGACCCGTGTTTACTGTTAAATAATGTGTTTGTGGATATCTGCTCAAACGTTGATATGTATAATATGGTAAACATAATGTTTCATATTTTGGAGCATGCTGTGCGTTTGAATGTTTCATATTCAAAACGCGCTGTGCGTTTGAAAAGCAAAACGCACCAAACATTAGGCTTCATGTTTTTTACTCCAATCTCATTTCATAACATCATAACGAATGGAAACATTTGAAGTGACATATGATAATCAATATATTTTTCTCTAGCGTAGTTGTTACTGAAGTGTTCCTTTTTAACGATATATAGGCCGCCTGTAATAGGCCGTTGTTATTATTATTTTATGCAGCACTACGCATAGCCTATGCCTACAACGCACAACAAACCTGGTGTTCATTATATATTGTTGGAAATATTTGTGTGTGTGTGTATTCTGTGAATTTTAAAAAGCAATTTTAACCAGAAGATTCTAAAATGTATTCCCAAAATCATGCATCCCTATAGTTTCTCTTGATATCAGCATGTTCAGAGTTTTTTTGTTTTTTTTTACAGGGACCAGATGACCCACTGATGAGTCCTGCTGACTTCAACATTCACATGAGTCTCTGTACATGAAAATGGTCAAGTGGAAAATCAAACACCTTGGAAATGAAAAGTATGCACAATGTTTTAAGGAATGGCACAAAGGTCTCTGTCTTTGGATCATTGTTTTCACTAATGTGCTTTTTTGTCATTAGTTGTGTATCTTTGGATTATGTTGTATTGTAAATAAATCCAAACAATCAAAAAGCCATTTTTTTAAAAATCTCCTCATTCTTGTGCAAGGTTGCTCAGAATGATTGTATTGTATTGTATTGATTTATTTGACCATTTTGTTAAAAATACGATACATCTTTGCATCATACATTAAAAGAAACAAAACAAAGTCAGGATAACATAATAAAGCCCTAGGGCTTATTTCCATTGAGGTCCTGAGGAAGGGGGGACAGAGCTAGTGGCAATAAATCAAGCATCACATCCATATAAACACCAAATAAAATCCATCAAAGCTATAAAATATTGTCATACTACAATTGGCACCTGAGCCATTTTTTCAGTGCCAGCTTAAAACCTACTAAACTTCTGGTCATCTTCAAATTTCCTGGCAACCTGTTCCACAAACTTGTTGCTACAAACAAGAAGGACTCTTTACCTAAATTACTCTTAACTCTTGGAGGTACAAAATCAGTAGAGCTGCCTCTGGTAGAGTAGCTGTGAACATCTCTCTCTCTATTAAAATAATTATTCAAATATTTCGGGACAGCCCCATGTACCGTCCTATGTACCATGCACAGGTGAATCTGAGAGACTCGATCTTCTACTTTTAACCACCCAATAGTCTCAAAGTGAGAAATATCAAGATGAGTTCTCATGGGGAGGTTCAAAACAAGCCTTATAACCCTATTTTGAGCAGTCTGAAGCCTGAGTTTCAGGTGCTTTAAGACACCATTGTACCAAGAACAACATGCATAATCAAAATAAGGCTGAATTAGAGCATTTGCCAGAATTAACATAGCTTTTTTGTCCAAAAACTTTGAGATTCTGGACAAAAAACGTAGTCTTTGATTTACCTTCATAAGTACCTTTTGTGCTTGGCCCACTCGAGACAAGTGGCAGTCCAGCACACAGCCGAGGTAACTAACCGAGTCCTTTACATTAATCTCATTATCACCAACTAAAACCTTAAAACCAGGGGATCTTTTCAATTTTATTTTTGAACCAAACAGTATGGTTTCTGTTTTCCCTAAGTGAAGTGATAGCTTATTATCTGACATCCACCTGCTGACATTCGATAGTTCTACACTTAGAGTTCTTTCAACTATGTTCTTATCTTTATGTGAAAACAATAACGCAGAATCATCTGCATATAAAAAAAGTGGGCCCAAAACACTCCCTTGAGGAACCCCACATTCTATACACTGTGGATGAGACATTGTTCCTCCAATATCCACCACCTGCTTCCTATCCTTCAGATAAGATCTCACCCATTTGACTGCTAAGTCATTAAAACCAATGGCTTTTAATTTACGTACCAAAATACCATGGTCAACGGTATCAAAGGCCCTCTGTACGTCTAACATGACCATACCACAAAAATGACCTTTATCTACCTCCCTCCTAATGTGGTCAGTTAGATACAATAAACAGGTGTCAGTGGAATGTGATTTACGAAAGCCAGACTGGAACTCATAGAGTAGATTGTGTGATGCGAAATATTTGTCAATCTGTTCAAAAATAATCTTTTCAATTATCTTTGACAGACTACAAAGAATAGAAACCGGCCTATAGTTTCCATGGTCTAATTTACTCCCTTTCTTGTGAAGTGGAATTACTCTGGCAAGCTTGAAATCATTAGGGAAATATCCTTGTCCAATAGACATGTTTATGATATGGGTGATACATGGGGTTATAACCTCAGCAGCATCTCTTAAAAATCTAGATGGAAAAAGCCAGTGGCACTTGAGCTATTCAGGTTTTTAAGTTTCTCAAGTACAACTGCCTCTGACACCTTTTTAAAAGAGAAGCCATCTGGTTTGACTTCTTGCCGAGAGTAAAACTCAAAGATGTGACTTTCACCGTACTGCCCTGACTGGACAGGTAGTTTTTCCACCAGTTTACTAGCAACTGATGAGAAGTAATTGTTAAAACTATCTGCCACTGTCATCTTTTCTGCTGTAACATTATTCCCCAAATCAAGAGTTATGTTACTAGTTTTTGTTTTCAGCCTATTACTGTAGCCAAGCTGCTTGAGGGACTTCCATAATTTACTTGAATCATTTCTATATTGCACAATTTTCTCATTAAAATAGGTCTTTTTACCATTGATCACTAATCTGCTCACTTCATTTCTCGCCTTTTTGTACTCTGCCCAATTCTGATAATCCTTATTTCTCTTAAATGTATCATACTTCTTATTTCTCATTCTAATTGCCTTGAGAATATCATCATTTATCCAGGGTTCTGTCCTCTGTTTAACTCTTACTACTTTAAAAGGGGATACTTTGTCTACAACTTCTAAAAACATACCTTTATATGAGCACCATGCTTTATCAACTTCCTTACAATGCAGCACAACAGACCAGTTTACTAAATTCAAACAGTCATTGAGTGCTTCTTTGCTATATCTTTTCAACGACCTAATTCTTATAGACCTATGGCAATTAAACACTGCTTTCTTAATCTTTCGAGTACAGAAAACAATAGAATGATCACTCAATCCATAATCAATTACTCCACTTTCTGTTATCCTAGACTTATCTGACACTAAAACAAGGTCAATAATAGTTTGAGTGGAAGAACAGACACGTGTTGTTTCTTTGATCAGCTGATGTAAACTAAATGAGCGACAAAAATTCATTAACGCCTTATAGCCAGAACGGTCAGTTTTTCGAATATCAGTATTAAAATCTCCTATCATGATAACTTCCGATTTGACAAAGTCCATACACTTTGAGCACACTTCTTCCAGAATTTCATAAAACATTGTCTTATCAGGTGGCCTGTAACATGCTCCAACTAAAATAGGCTTGCTCTTCGGCAACAGAATGTTTAACCAGACCGCTTCAATTTGGTCATTATTCAAGTCCGTTCTCTGATTAAAACCAATGTCCGATCTCACATAAACACACACACCTCCACCTTTACGGTTTCGGTCTCTCCTGATTAAAAAATAGTTCTCTATTTCAATTTCAGCATCCTTAATGGAGTCGTCCAGCCATGTCTCAGTAAAACAAAAAAGTCCCACCTTATTGTGTACTTGTGTGTGTTATGTGTATGTATGTAAATGTTTGTACATGTCTGTGCTCTCTCCTCCCCTTCCCCCCCTTCTCCCTGACCATCCTTTTCATTCATTTTTGAAGAACCAGTATAGGTAAAGGTTTATTCGTGATTCATTTGAATATCAGGAGTTTGACACATAAAATTGACTTGCTAAGAGCTTGGCTTTCTTACAATAAGCCCAGCGTTATTACACTATCTGAAACATGGCTGAATAATGATACATCTGATGCCGATGTCAAACTTGATGGTTATACTCTGTATAGAGCAGACAGGGGTACTCGTGGTGGGGGAGTGGCCACTTATATTTTATCTCACTTATCCTCTGAACTCATGATTCCAAAAGAGAGTGCTGTACATTTTGAATGCTTATTTGTTAATATTGCTCTTCATGAAAACAAGCAGATAACCATAGGTAACATTTATAGACCACCAAATTCCCCCGTTGAATCGACTAATTGTATTCTTGCTACTATTAATTCTTTAGACCATGCAAATGAGTTGATTCTACTGGGTGACTTCAATCGGAATTGGCTGGATCGTTCATCCTTTCATGAGAAAAATTTATTTAATGGTCTAAACCTTACTCAACTCATTACTGAGCCGACTAGGGTGGTTAACAAATCCAAGTCTCTTCTGGATTGGATTTTGGTTACCCACCCAAATAGAATCTTTCAATCTGGTCTATTACCAGATTGTTTTAGTGACCACTCCATCATTTTTTGCGTTTGGAAAATAAGACTACCACGAGTGCCACCTAAAGTAATTAGGATAAGACAGTACAAAAAGCTGAATACAGAGGCTTTTATTCAAGACCTAATAAGCATTAATTGGTCCAGATTTCAATTGATTCCCTTTGTTGAAGATGCCTGGAACTTCTTTCTTTCTGAGGTTCTTAAAATCATAGACCAACATGCACCTTGGACATCTGTTAGGGTTAAGGGAAGCCACTTACCCTGGATTGATGGTGATTTAATACAGTTATTTAAACAGCGTGATAAGGCCTGGATCAGATACCACACGACAAAGGACGCTGCTGATTGGTTAGAATATAAGAAATTAAGAAATGCCTGTACAACCAAAACAAGGAATGCAAAATCAAATTATTATAAGCATTCTTTATCTGAAGACTTTAAAAACCCTAAGCAATTCTGGAAGAAACTTAATACCTTAATTAACATAAACAACAAAAGTCTTCCTGCCAAACTTAGAGTGAACAATAACGTTATCACTGATCCTATCTCAATGGCCAATGCCCTTAACGAACATTTTTCTTCCATTTGTTGTTCAGAATCATTTGAGCGCACCTGTTCTATCATAACAGATACTGTGAACAACAGCTCATTCTCGTTTTCAACAATATATCCCTCTGATGTCCAACAGGCAATACTAGAAATAAAATCTTCTAATGGAGCTGGTCCTGATGGTTTGGACATTAAGTTGATCAAATTGTCTTCTCACGTCCTAGCATTTCCACTTTGTGACTTATTTAATTTGTCACTCTCAACATGCTCAATTCCATTAATGTGGAAATTTGCAAAAGTAATACCAATACATAAAGGTGGTGATTCAATGGATGTCAACAATTATAGACCGATTTCTATAATTAGTAATGTAGCTAAAATATTTGAAAAGCTTATTTTTAAGCAACTGTCCAGATACCTTAATGACTTCTCTCTTTTGACTCCTAATCAATCTGGATTTAGACCTAATCACTCTACAACAACTGCCCTTACAGCATTTACCAATGATATTTTTTCTGCACAAGATAATAATAGGTCTACTGGTGCAATTTTTATTGATCTCACTAAGGCATTTGACATGGTTGATCATTATATTCTTCTAGACAAACTATATGCTATTGGTCTTTCCAAATCAGCTGTTCTCTGGTTCAATTCATATCTTCATTTCAGACGTCAAAGTGTGTATCTTAATGTTTCTTTTTCAAAACCTAGAATAATGGAAACGGGTGTCCCTCAGGGTTCTTCTCTAGGGCCGCTTTTATTTTCCATTTTCATAAATGAGCTCCCTAAATTTAGCTTAGACTGTCAGATTCATCTATATGCAGATGATACAGTTATATATACATCTAAATTCGATATATCCGAGATTCAAACTTCACTTCAATCTGATTTTAATCGAATTCAAACATGGTTCTCTTCTAATCTGCTTCTTTTGAATAAAAAGAAGTCTTATAGCATGTTGTTCGCAACCAGATCCACATACCATAAACAAAATAATTTTCTTGAGGTTCAATTTCTAGATGGTATACCACTAGAGAATGTAGAGGAGTTTAAATATCTGGGCCTTTGGCTCGACTCTCAACTTACCTTCAGACCACATATTGATTCCATTATAAAAAAAAATAATTGTAGATTAAGACTGTTATACCGTTCTATTAATTGTTTTACAAAACAGATCAGATTAAAAATTATTACTCAGTTAATATTGCCTATAATTGACTATGCGGATGTTGTTTACCAGAACACAGCCAAAACCAACCTCAAACCTTTGGATGTGTCTTATAATAGTCTCTGCAGATTTATTTTAAGGTGTCCATTTAGAACTCATCACTGTCAAATGTATCTGTCACTGAACCTTCTTTCATTAAATGGGAGACGACAGTTTCACTGGTTGCAGTTTGTACATAAATGTATTTTTTCAAACTACCCATCCTATCTGAAACAACACCTGATTCTTTATCAATCATCTTACAGCTTAAGAGACACTGACCATCTTTTCTTTTCTGTACCACATATATCCAAAGAAATTGGGAGGAGAGCTTTTAAATTTAAAGCACCATCCGACTGGAATAGTTTACCTGGGTCTCTAAGATCTATCTCCTCCTTTCATCAATTCAAGATGTCTCTCCTTAACTACTTGTATACAAGCTGCAACTGTTTTTCTCTTGCCTAATATTTTCTCATATGAGCATGTACAGTATGTGTTTATGTATGTGTTTATGTATTTGTGTATGCATATGTATATGTATATGTGTGTATGTTTATATGGGACCATATATGTATGTCTATACTAAAGTCCTTAACTGTTGACCTAGTGGTTGGTATTGGGAGGGTATGGGTGGCTTTGGTGTGAGGGAGAGCTTTTGTACTTTGTTTGTTTTTTTGTACCTTGTCTTTTGTTTGTCTGTAAGCTATGTATACCTGTTATGTAAGTTTTTCTTTTCTTTTCTGAGGCCCCCTTGAAAACGAGATGTTACATCTCAAGGGGTTTCCTCTTAATAAATTTGAAATTTGAAATATTGCTGTTACTGAGGAGACGTATCTCTGTGATTTTAGGGAGAAGGCTTCTGATGTTAAGATGGAGCAAGTGAAGTCCCCTTGTTGAAAGAAATGAATCCACAATTGGCTTAACCTTGCAGGCATCCTCCAAAACCGAATAGGGTGACTGAACTGAACAGAGCTGTAGGACAGAATTCATGGGTTGTTTGCACTCATCAAGGGATACCGTTGTGTTTCCCACGTCCGGCTCTGATCTCTCAATGTCTCCATGCACTCCTTAACAACCGAACGTGTTACGTCTTTTTTATTTTGTTTCTCCTGTTCTACACTCCCGCCGGTCCAACCGGATCACACCCACCTTCCCATGTAACCCCAACCTTAAAGGGCTAGCAACATTTATCAACTCTACACCAACCTAACAGCTAGATCTCAAGAACCAGGGGCGTAGCACCAAATGTTGGGCCCCAGTCACAGAACCAAGAGGTGGGCCCCTCACAACACCATCAATATATCTTTGTGGGGCCCCCCCCTTCGCCAAGGGCCCGTTACTCAGTTCCACTATTACCCCCTGTCTGACGCCCCTGTCAAGAACTGTCAGGAACTTTCTGGAAAACAGTCCCATCACATTCGCTCTTGAAGATGATAGATGAAAGACGACGATGCAAACTGAAGGATCTTCTGTTGAACTTCAGTGACACTGAAGTTTGTTCAAACGGCTGTAGTTTCTGAAGCCAGTTTATACAGACATACTGGACCAGAGAAGTGTCACATTCAGTCATTTGAGTACAACATTAAAATATAAAAAAAATGTTTTATTTTTCCTTAGTTATTTTTTTTCTTTTCATTCGTTATTGATTAGTGATTATTCATTTCCATCTTTCCTCAGTTTCCTCGACTGCCTGGATCTCACCGCATTATATTATGTTGTCATCGGCTTGTTGAGCTGCTCTGGTCAAACGCTGAAATCCTCTGAACTCCCGAATCACACCACATCCAATTTGGTTCACAGCTGAAATCAGGTTCATCCAGCTAAACTCAGATGAGAACACTTCCACCAAGTGAAGTACACCTGAACCGATCATGTTTGCTGTCGAAAAGAGCTGTGCTACGAGCCGTAGCTTTGGAGAAGACGAGCATTGAAATCCAGCTGAAACCAAACCACTGACACAAGCAAACCACTGCAGTATCTGTGAAACAGACAAAGCTGGCCGGGTTACAGGTGTTTCAGGTATAGAGTCCGGTAAAGGCATATTGAGCTCAGTGTTATTATCGAGGAGAGATCGCTGGATCTGCTGTCTGATGCTTCAGTTCTCGGAGAGTCTCAGCGAAGAGAAGGAGAGCGTCGGTGAAGGAGAATGAGTTCCAATGGCAGAAAGCTGCTTTATAAAGCGTTTCCCTCGGCTTCTGCAACGGGCTTTCATTGCGCAGACTGTCCTCGCCCAGTGTTGCCAGATTGGGACAGGGATTTCCAGCCCAAAAGCTCACCAAAACCCGCCCACTCGGAAATCCGCCCAAAATCCGACTCCCCGGACAAATCGCACTCCCCTTCGCGAGTTTAAATGCACTACAGTAGCCTACACGATCGATTTTTCACACAGCGAGCACCCAGATCCTGCATGGAAGCTTTGTCTACACTTAAATAAATTAACAGAAGTAGATAAACGATGCAAAGAACAAACGCAAACAAACAGAAAACATGGCAGATAGATTCAAACCATAACTTCGACGGGTAAGGAATAAAGCTATACCAGCTATCAAAGCAAAACTGTTAATTTCACTTAATTGAACTGAACTTATCGTTTGTGTGTTAAACACGCTGTGGTTCATAGGAAAATATTGTATTACTCTCCCCATTGCACATGAATGTCATTAAAAATAATAATATTTAACCTTTTTTCCACAAAGATAGGCTTTAAGAGTTCATCAAATACATATTGTACATATATGAGGCAAATACCTGTCTTTTTGTTTGTTTGTTTTTTTGCTTAATTGCATCTTAAAAATAGAAATAAGACAAATTATTAATGATAATTGTGTCAGGATTCCATCTCCACCACCACACTTATCATCACCTCCACCCACTCATTCTCTTTCTCCGCCCTCTCATCCAGTCACCCGTTCATTATCCCCGGATTACTAATCACTGTCACCTGTGTCCCATCACCAGCACTCCCTTTATAAGGTGCACTCTCCCTGCAGTCACTTGTCTGGTCTCGTCATTACATGACTCACAGACTCCCCACTCACTTACCTGGATACTTAACTGTCGCTATTCCACATCCTTCTGCCAGTGCGCCTCATCCTGTTGCCAGTCCGCCTTCCACTTCAGCCTTCCATCCTGGGTATACTACGAGATAGTGGTGGGCAGATCGAGGCTTCGTGAAGCAATGAAACAGTTGAACCAAATGGGCCATATTGTTTCGAGGCTTCGAATCAATCCGACACCCGTCTCAACGGTGACACCTAGTGGTCACTTGCAGGTGTTGATCTGAAACAACCTTGACGAGCCATTAAAAAATGTTGTTGTTTTTTTATTATTGTATTTTTCTAATATGTGAAGCTTGTAACCTATTGGCTCCTCACTGTGCATAATGTTATTTTGGTCCTGCAAAATGAATATTAATAAAAGAAATCAAGCCACAATGTCTCACTTTTTTAGAGATTTTTATTAAAAAATATTAATTTCTCTGCTGTGGAAGGACTTAGCCTACTTATTTTTTTACAGATAATTTCTTTTTAAGAAATATTTCTTCTTTCAGATAATATTTTTTAGCTAGGACATACAAATGAGGAAAGATTACTGCTCTCTCTTTCCAGTAAGTTAGTGGATCATGAGTTCTGGGCAAATACGCAAATTTCAGATTCTCCTCAAATGGCGCATCATGGATGATGTATTGTTGCAGTAGGCTAGCTGCCGATCACAATACACACATCTCACTTTATTTGGGGTTTCTAAACAGAAATGCTCCCACACCACAGATGTACAGCATCTCTTCTGGGGAGCCTCCATTTTATCTATCTATCCAAATCTATCTATCTATGTATCTATCTATATGAATCTATCTATGTATCTAGATATGTACCTAGATATGTATCTAGATATAATCTATCTATGTATCTATATGTATATATCTATAATAATCTATCTATGTATTTATGTATCTATCTATCTATCTATATGTATCTATCTATTAATCTAGCTTGCTATATATATTTATATCTATGTGTAGCGGAGTAAAAAGAGTTGCTAGTTAAATTATATTAAAAGTGATGCAACTACGCCATCTAGGGGCAGTTTGATTCAGTGTGACTGTGGGATTTGCGTTGCATTTACCCACACTGGAGATAAAGAGATAATGGGTAAGTCACGCAATTTGGGAGGTCTGGGACAATCGATGTTTTCTTATAATTCTAAGTACATATGTCTCGTATTTTGTCATGCAATCAGGGCTTGACATTAACTTTTTTTGCTCACTAGCCAATGTGGCTAGTGGTTTTCCAAAGTTACTAGCCACACAGCATTTTTACTAGCCACATTTTGTTGTTGTGAAATTACCTGATAAAAGTTGACTATGGCGTGCTAAAATTGACTTGAACTAGATTTACAACCCTTTTAAATGTAAAACCACTGTACACACCCAAATCAAGACTACATAAATATATAACAACACAGGTAATTATCATTAGCTCTGATAAGGTTGTGTGTAAAGCTCCTTTTTAAAAATAAAACTATGTATTATGTATTATATGTCGCCACATAGCTCCACCGGCATACGGCGTAACTCCAGCAGGGCAGCTAGCTGTCTCTTCGTTTCTTGCTGAGTCCCAATTCGCATACTATCCGTCCTAAATAGTATGCGAAACTAGAATTAGTACGTCCCAAATCGTAGTATGTTGAAATGAGTATTCCAAAGATACCCGGATGGTCTACTATTTCCGGTTAGAATTCGAAGTGCAGATCAATGCACACTCTAACGGCTAATATCAGAGCCCGTCTACGGAGAGCCTTGGCACTTCCTATTAGCCCCATTGTGTCGATCTTGGTTGCAGTTCCATTAGAATTCCACTGGAGGTGATCGCGGGCGAGTGCAGACTGAATGGGAGTCTATGGGGCTAGACGGCTAAATGTGTCTCTTTCACCCGATTGCCGTTGAGAAATCTCAGATTTTATTGTAGGTTTTGCAAGTTCAACATGGGTTATAGGTCGAAAGTTGAATGAACGAGTACTTATTTCTTTTCGATTTCTTACAGGTTGAGTTGTTGTTGCCCATAACACGCTAGCATTCTGCTAATGACGTCAGCATTCTGACGTCATTGACATTTTAAAAGACTTTTTAAACCAAATAAGTGACTCTAAAAAATCTAACACCCAGCAATGTGTAATTTCTTTGCATCTCCTTTCGAATACAACATTCAAATTACTAGACAAAAAATTATATCCTGAGAAAAGTGGATTTTGAAGGTTTTTCGCCATAGACCTCCATTCATTCTGCACTCGCCTGCGAGCGCCCCCGCATGGACAGAGACGTGTTACTGCAGCCAGTCCAGAAACCGGAAGTAAGCAGAGAGTGCCAATTCTCTTCCTATTAGACATTCTCTGCTAATATTGCCCACAACCCATTGCGTGCGGGAGGGAGGAGCTTTGTGGTGATGGTGGTGATGTAAAGGCAGTCGGATGCTGCAGCGGAGATGCGCCCTCAGTTTTTAAGTGTAAGAATTCAAATGTTTAACCCTAATTAAAGTTATATTTTATTGTCTCGTAATATTAATGGGTTTATGTTGTGCCAGAAAAGCACCGTGTTTATCTTGTAGGGTCCGATGAAGATACTGAGCGCCTCATTGCAGGCTACAAAACAATAAATAAAAAGGCTCTAGTACAGTGTCATGCAAGTGTCTTTTTTATGTATTTCATTTGATGTTTCTGTCTTGACTTATTTGTAGTAATACTGTGGCTGTACAAATGTTAACTTTATCAGTCCAACCTAAGAAACATGGTTACTACACTTTTACTATAGTAAAAGCATGGTTCATTTTCATCTGGGTATTTTTAAGTATTATACATAAGTATAAGATAAAGTATAAAATACGTTAAACAATAGTTACACTATAAATTTTAAATATTTTAACTCAGAAAATAAGTAGCTTTCGTTACACACATTTGCACATGAATGTCAGAACCAGCCGCCTCACAAACGACCTGCGTTTGTTTGATCTACGACGACGCCCTGCTTCACTCCTACATTTGGTAAAACACATTGTAAATGTATTGTGGAAAAAAAGATGGGAATAGTAAATAAAATTATATTGTATATATGAATGAATGAAATGTAAAATGTTTTGTTAACAGTCGCGGTGTGCGTAACTAGGCAACCACGTTGTCGTTTACGTTGCATGACGTCATCGAAGTATGTCCCAGAACGTGCATACTCTTTTGCTACACACTCAAAAGTATGTACTTTTTCATCACAAAAAAAGTACATACTTTTAGGTCGTAGTATAAGTAGGCGAATTGGGACTCGTCACTAGCGCGCAAGCGCAAGGCAACACTGTGTGCATGTAATACTCAGTAGGGCTGTCAAAATTGCTCAAAAATTACGTTAGAATATTCACTAAAAAAAAACAAAACAAAAAAACACATAAAACCCTGCGTCCCAATGTGCATACTATCCACCCTATCTGCCCTAAATAGTATTGACAATTACTAATGTCACATACTATTTAGGATGGATAGTATGCACATTGGGACGCAGGCATAGCCTATATTCGAGCTATTCGAACATCTGGTTGCGCATTTTGTCAATTACGCGCATATTACGTCAATAACAGGACAAATTAATACAAAGAGACATAACTACTTGTATAGGTAGTTTATTTAAGTTTAAACATATTTGACAACGTATTACCTACACAAAAACAAGTAAATCAACTAATGGCCAAGACCGCAGACCTCACTCTCGCTCGCTCGCTCACTCGCAGGCACTCTTTCTCTTTCTCACCCTCATCCTGCGTTCACACCAAACGCGAATAGAGCGTCTGGCGCGAGTGATTTCAATGTTAAGTCAATGTAAAGACGCGTTTACGCGCGTCTGGAGGTCTTGCGGCGCGAATGAGGCGTCACGCTCTCTGAATGAACAACAACAATAAGCAAATGTTGAGTGCTGATCAAGAGTTTTGTGCAAGCAATTTAAGGTCGCGACTCTTATATAGCAGGCTTCATTCAGTGATTGAAACAAATATTATTAACATTAATTGAAGTTTTACAGTATATAGAACCGACATTGAACGCTCCGAGCGAGCTGTGCTGTGGTAAACATGGAACTTTTCCTTGACATGAAACGGTAAATAATCAAACCAGTGGAAGCCTGCAGTGCATGAAACTGCTGTATCTAACCTACCTTATTCATGCAATATCTATTCAGTCAGTACAGTAGCCTACACTTTAGTAATGTTTCTGTTTAACATTAAATAAAATGACCTGTCCCTGACCCCTCAGGCAGCGCGCCCACTCGCAAAGCAGACAGCCGCGCCTCTGCTACCGCGGGCGTTTTTCCACATTCGAATATTAATTTTCACCTTCGAAATTCTGTTTTTTAAAACTATTTGAATATATATTCGAATTTAGAATATTCGTTGACAGCCCTAATACTCATGGGAGTTGTAGTGTGTCACACTTATTTCAGATGCCTTTTGAAAAGACTACAATTATTCAACCCGCCAAAGTGGCTAGTTGGAGTGACTATGTTACCCGCCACGAGCAAAATCCACCCGCATTTGGTGGGTTGGCGGGTGTTAATGTCAAGCCCTGCACGCAATGTACTTATAATGATTTCAGTTAACTATTTTGAGTTTAGGTGATGATTTATGTGTCTTGTAAAGCCATGTTTTAGAAATTTGCAACCAAGTATATTTTCATGTGAACTAGCGTGCTAATTGTCACTTGCTTTACATGCTATTTAGATTGTTGTCCCGAGATCTATTTGCTGATCCCACGATTCCACACTGTCATACTGTGTTCCAGCAATAAAGAAACCTGATCCAAGTGGTTGTCCGTGGTGATGTGTAGCAGCAACAGTAGGATGGAGTGACCCGTCACATATGTATCTATTAATGTGTCACTATATACACTCTGTCTGTCTCTAGCCTATCAGTCAATGTGTTGTGTAAATTTAAATGTAAGCCTAAATAGCCTATAACTAATCAAATCGCACTATGTCACTATATCACCAAAAATCCGCTATCTCAAAATCAAACTCCTCTCACAAAAACCCACGAGGTCAATATGCGTTGATTTCACTTTTATACATATGTGCGATTGTGTGGTCTGTTCCCGACCGTGTCAATCAAACGCTGATTCGGCGGACCACACCTGAGGAAACACTTGGTGAAACACTTTGAGGCTTCGTTTGGCCATAGTCACGTGACATGGGTGTTTTGAATCACGCTTCGGATCAGTGTTTCGAAACATCTGCGCTTCGGGATCTCGCAAAGCTTCGGAACGACTGTTTCGCGTCAGCCATCCCTACTACGAGAGAGAGAAAGAGAAAGACTTTACCAATCAGCTAAGCATTCACTGTTATTTCTGTGTTGCTGTTACTCACCATCTTTCTGCATCTCCGTTCATTCTGCAATTAAAAGAGTTAAACTTACCATCTTGTCTGCTTCCTCTGTAAACCCTGACAGAAGACCAGACCGCAACATGCAGAACGCGGAGTCTTCCGAGGACTTATACACGGACTTTCCTGCCGAATCCGTTGCTTCCATTCCATCACGTTCACTTCCGCATATTCCCGCTGCTTCGTTCACTGCCTCTGCGAGTCCCATGGCCCGGCCAGCGACCTACTCCGGTGAGGCGGAGAACTGCAGTGGGTTCCTCCTTCAAACATCATTATATTTCACTATGAATGAACATCTATTCCGTAACGATTCCGCCCGAGTGGCTTTTATGATTTCCCTTCTATCAGGACAAGCACTTCAGTGGGTTCAGTCGTTGTGGAATTCAGAGTCTACAGTGGTAAAATCCATTACTGATTTCACTCAACATTTCAAGGAGGTTTTCGGGCAAACCGTCTCCGAACTGTCTGTTCACGACCAACTGTATAATCTTCGTCAAGGAAAATCATCGGTGAGTTCTTTTGCCTTGCAGTTTCGCACTCTAGCCGCATCCAGCGGCTGGAATGAGACCGCTCTGATCACAGCTTTTCGACATGGTTTAAATCCCAACATCCGCCATCTGTTGGTTGTGTACGAAGACAGCATGGGGTTAGAGAATCTGATCCAGAAATCTATTCGCATCTCCCAGCGCCTTACAGCTTGTGATCAGTCTACACCCACTGTAAGTTCTCCGCCTGCGGCTACATCCCTCACTCCTCCAGCACCTATCCCAATGGAAGTTGACTCCACCCATCTGTCACCCTCTGAACGCCAGCGCAGAATTCAGCATCATCTCTGTCTATACTGTGGATCTGAGAAACACCTCCTCAGCACCTGTCCCATTCGACCTCCGCGTCCGGCGGTAAGTTCAATTCAGCTAACTCCAAAAATTGAATCCTTAATCCGTACCAGAGTACATATCCTGACGTCCTGTGTGTTTCCCAGCGCAAGCTCTCATCGACTCCGGGTCAGCGGGGAACTTTATATCCACCCAATGTCTTGAAGCTGAATATCCGCTGACGCCGCTTCGCCCAAGATCTTCCAATACAGACCATACAAGGCAAGCCATTGGGACGAGGTCGTGTTCGTCACTACACACCCACTTTAATTCTTCGCATAGGCTGCTTGCATACTGAGGAGATTTCGTTTATGGTGCTGGAGGAGTCCACCGCGGATATCATCCTGGGACGCCCATGGTTAGTACAACATCAGCCAACACTCCACTGGGAAACCGGAGAAATTCTTCGTTGGGGTGAAGACTGCCACGTTTCCTGTCTTAGTTCTATCAAGAAGACTCAACCTTCAGTTCGTTCCAAGTCTACTACGGGTGAATCCAGTGCTCCTCTCTGCTCGACTTCGGTGGAAAGCCCTGAGACTCAAGTTCAGGTTGAGATCCCAGTGGAGTATCGGGCGTTCCAGGATGTATTCAGTAAGGTACTGGCAACTAAATTACCACCACACCGGCCATGGGACTGCGCAATCGACTTGCTACCCGGAGCCATCCTACCAAAAGGTCGCGTATACCCTCTGTCCATCCCGGAACAGCAGGCCATGGAAGAGTTTGTTAAGGAAGCCTTGGAACAGCAGTTTATTCGACCATCGACCTCCCCTGCCGCTTCGAGCTTCTTTTTTGTGGCCAAGAAGGACGGAGGCTTGCGGCCGTGTATCGACTACCGTCAACTGAATTCACAAACCATAAAGTTCAGCTATCCCCTTCCTCTGGTCCCAGCCGCCCTGGAACAGCTACGAGGTGCACGCATCTTCTCAAAACTGGATCTCCGAAGTGCGTACAACCTGATTCGAATCCGGAAAGGGGACGAGTGGAAGACAGCCTTCGTGACCCCCTCAGGCCACTACGAATATCGGGTTATGCCCTTCGGATTGTCCAACGCTCCTGCCGTGTTTCAGGGATACATGAATGAAGTCCTTCGTGAGTTCCTCAACCGATTCGTAGTGGTCTACATAGATGACATACTCATCTACTCCTCTTCACTGTCTGAGCATCACCAACATGTCATCCAGGTACTGGAGAAACTGAGAGAACACCGGTTATATCTAAAATTGGAAAAGTGTGAATTTCATATCACAACCGTGCAATTCCTGGGTTACATCATCAATCAACACGGCATTCAAATGGACCAGAGGAAGGTGGAAACCATACAGAACTGGCCACAACCCTCTTCCGTTAAAGAACTTCAACGATTCCTAGGTTTTGCTAACTTCTATAGACGATTCATCCAAAATTACAGTCAAATCAGTGCTCCTCTTACTTCATCACTTAAAGGACGGCCCAAGTCTCTGTCCTTCTCTTCCAGCGCGAGTCAGGCCTTCCAACGCCTAAAAGAAGCATTCTCTACAGCTCCTATCCTCGTCCATCCAAATCCTGAACTTCCATTTGTGGTAGAGGTGGATGCCTCTTCCACTGGAGTTGGAGCTGTATTATCTCAGCGGCAGGGTGAGCCACCTAAACTCCTTCCAATGCGCCTTCTTCTCCAATAAGCTGTCCCCGGCGGAGCGGAACTATGACATCGGCAACCGGGAGCTGCTGGCCATCAAACTGGCCCTCGAGGAGTGGAGGCATTGGCTGGAGGGAGCTAACCATCAATTCGAGGTCATCACAGATCATCGTAACCTCGAGTACCTCAGAGAAGCCAAAAGACTGAACCCTCGCCAGGCCCGTTGGGCTCTCTTCTTTACTCGGTTTGACTTTGTGGTGTCATATCGGCCTGGGAGTAAGAACTGCAAGGCGGACGCACTATCTCGGCTTCATCATGCCTCTGTGGAAGACCTTCATCCTGAGACTATCCTCCCTCCAGCCATGATCCTCAGTCCCATCCTCTGGGAATTAGACCAACAAATCACCCAAGAAGTGGCTCACCAACCCGCTACGCCGGGAGGTCCAGAAGGGCGCATCTTCGTACCTCCACATCTTCGGACACCCCTTCTGGACTCAGCTCATTCTGTTCCGGGCTCTGGACATCCGGGTAGCAAGCATACCCTCTCGCTCCTCAGTCAACGGTACTGGTGGCCGTCCATCTCCAAGGATGTTTCCAAGTTCGTCCGCGGATGCTCAGTCTGTGCCATCACCAACACCCCAAGGAGGCTACCTGAAGGCAAGCTCGTGCCGTTACCTCTTCCTCGACGACCATGGTCCCATATCAGCATAGATTTCATGACTGATCTACCCAATTCTGGAGGCTTCACCTGCGTGTTCGTCATTGTGGACCGGTTCTCCAAGGGCTGTAAACTGATTCCTCTACCTGGTCTTCCCACAGCTTTTGAAGCAGCAGAGGCTCTCTTCAATAATGTCTTCAGGAATTTCGGTATCCCAGAGGACATCGTCTCGGACAGGGGACCCCAGTTTATCTCCAGGGTATGGCACGCCTTCTTTAAGCTCCTCGGGGTCACTGTCAGCCTCTCTTCTGGTTACCACCCTCAGACGAACGGACAGACTGAGCGGAAGATCCAGGAGATAGGACGTTACCTGCGTACATACTGCCATCAGTACCAGGACAGCTGGAGCCGCTACCTCCCTTGGGCCGAGTACGCTCAGAACTCCCTTCGGCAGAACACCACCGGGCTCACCCCTTTCCAATGTATTCTCGGATATCAGCCTCCAATCTTTCCTTGGTCGGGTGAGCCCTCGGAGGTTCCAGCTGTCGACTTCTGGTTCCATCAGAGCGAGAGGGTATGGGACTCAGCTCATGTGCACCTCCAACAGGCAGTTCGGAGGCACAAGGAACATGCGGACCGTCGTCGTCTTGATGCACCTCAATATCGGCCAGGACAGAAGGTATGGCTATCAACTCGGGACATCCGCCTCCGACTGCCTTGCCGTAAGCTGAGTCCTCGATTCATCGGACCATTCACCATCCAGAGGCAGTTGAACGAAGTTACCTACAGGCTCAACCTTCCTCCTCAGTACTGGATTTCACCATCATTTCACGTTTCATTACTCAAACCTTTCACTGACCCAGTCATTCCTGTTCCCACAGATGGCACTTCCACGGACGTACCTCCTCCTCCCGTTCCTGTAGAAGAGGAACAAATCTACCGCGTCCATACCATCCTGGATTCCCGGCGGCGAGGTCCCCGTCTGGAATACCTGGTGGACTGGGAGGACTACGGGCCAGAAGAACGCTCTTGGGTTCTACGTGATGACATCCTGGATCCAGCCCTACTTTCCCAGTTCCATGAAGACCATCCGGACCGTCCAGCACCCAGGGGTCGGGGTCGACCTCGCCGCCGGCAGCGCCCTTCTCAGGCGTCGGGAGCCGCCTCGGGAGGGGGGGGTACTGTCAGGATTCCATCTCCACCACCACACTCATCATCACCTCCACCCACTCATTCTCTTTCTCCGCCCTCTCATCCAGTCACCCGTTCATTATCCCCGGATTACTAATCACTGTCACCTGTGTCCCATCACCAGCACTCCCTTTATAAGGTGCACTCTCCCTGCAGTCACTTGTCTGGTCTCGTCATTACATGACTCACAGACTCCCCACTCACTTACCTGGATACTTACCTGTCGCTATTCCACATCCTTCTGCCAGTGCGCCTCATCCTGTTGCCAGTCCGCCTTCCACTTCAGCCTTATACTACGAGAGAGAGAAAGAGAAAGACTTTACCAATCAGCTAAGCATTCACTGTTATTTCTGTGTTGCTGTTACTCACCATCTTTCTGCATCTCCGTTCATTCTGCAATTAAAAGAGTTAAACTTACCATCTTGTCTGCTTCCTCTGTAAACCCTGACAAATTGACACTTAAAGCTAAGAATGTAAAGAAACCTTAGACATTTTTTTTAATTAATAGTTATTTTCCAGCACATTAGGGCCCCAAAAAGCATTATTTGTTTCATTCATTCTTTCAATTTGACATCTTACATAGCTTATGGATATACAATTAAAATAGCTGGAGCAATTGCGACTTTGAGTCTGCTACAACCCCAAGTCCATCTGCATGGTGGGAAGTTATCTGTCCCCTGCAACACACGTGAGAACTGTATACTGCTGTTGAAGTTGATTCTGTCTGTCCTAGAGAAGCTCCGCTCAGCCTGTGACTTTGAGTCTGCTATAGCCCCAAGTCCATCTGCATGGTGTGAAGTTATCTGTCCCCTGCAATACACGTGAGCACGGTACACTGCTGTTGAAGTTGATTCTGTTTGTTCTAGAGAAGCTCTGCCCCGCCTGCGACTTTGAGTCTGCTACAACCCCAAGTCCATCTGTATGGTGTGAAGCTATCTGTCTCCTGCAACACACGTGAGAATTGTATACTGCTGTTGAAGTTGATTCTGTTTGTTCTAGAGAAGCTCCGCCCCGCCTGCGACTTTGAGTCTGCTACAACCCCAAGTCCATCTGCATGGTGGGAAGTTATCTGTCCCCTGCAACACACGTGAGAACTGTATACTGCTGTTGAAGTTGATTCTGTCTGTCCTAGAGAAGCTCTGCTCCGCCAGTTGACTTCGAGTTTGCTGCAGCTCCAGAGCCCACCTGTCTGGTGTGAAGTGTCCATCTTCCTGCAACACACGTGAGAATTGCACACTCTACCCGCGGTGTTGACTCTGCTATCCGTCGCCAAAGCCCCGCCCACCGGTTTGACTCGAGTTCACTGCGCGCCTGTTAGTCTGCCCGCATAGTGAAAAGTGGACCGCTCAAGAGAGTGAAGGTGAGAACTGTGCACGCTGCTTGAAGTCGCCATTCTATTCGTCCCAGAGGAAGCTTGTCCAGGCTGTCGGGGTGAGACAACCGCGTCCCGTTTGACCACCGACCCACCTGTGAAGACTCACCTGTCTCTCACAGGCCACTGCGAACCTTGCACCGGTGTGAGAAGAGGAAGAGCCCTGACCATCTACTCACTTGTGGAAACTCACCTGTCCATCGTATACCCTTGTGAACCCTACATAGGCGTGAGAAGAGGAAGAGCTCTGACCATCTACTCACTCGTGGAAACTCACCTGTCCATCGCCTACCATTGTGAACCCTACATCGGCGCGGGAAGAGGAAAGGCTCCGACCGTCTACTCACCTGTGGAAATTCACCTGTCCGTCATAGGTCCCTGCGAACCCTGCATCAGTGCGGGAAGAGGAAAGGCCCCGACCGTCTACTCACCTGTGGAAATTCATCTGTCCGTCGTAGGTCCCTGTGAACCCTGCATCAGTGCGGGAAGAGGAAAGGCCCCGACCGTCTACTCACCTGTGGAAATTCACCTGTCCGTCGTAGGTCCCTGTGAACCCTGCATCAGTGTGGGAAGAGTAATAGCCCCGACCGCATACTCACCTGTGGAAACCCACCGGTCCATCACAGGCTACTGTGAATCTTGCACCGGCGTGGGAGTGGGCCCCGGAGACTACTGCATTGCCTCGATTCCTGGGAAGAAGAAGAAAGGAAGATTTTAGTTTAGGTTATTCAAATTATTTTTAACTTTAATAAAAAAGAACTGTTATTCCTTTAAATTCTGTCTCCAGCTCGTTTCTGACACGCTCCTCAGGGTGGTCCTTGTTCAGGGGTGGGCGCAGTCCGGCTTGGCCCATCCCGACCTGTGACATAATACCTATACTGTCATATTATTATTTCAATGAACAGATAAGAGCAATTCATTTGTGTTTTATTGTATATCTGCATTAGGGGTGTCCCCGACTATGGATTTTCATAGTCGACAAGTCAATAATATTTATATTCAAAAATATAAACTTTATTTCTATTCAATTTTCAAAATTATTTATAGCCCATAGGCTGTGTCACACACGCCTACCTGCCTTTTGATGTAAATAAAAGACTAGAGTGGTAAATGTTACGGACATATTATCATGGTACAGTTCAGCCTATTATTGATTTTTATTTCCACTTCCCTTTTATCCAAAGAGACGGAACTATTTGCACTGTATTTATCAATGGGAAATATGCTAATATAATCTGTCATACTGTAGTTCACATTAATGGGGTCGCTTGCAAATCGCAGCAGCACGAATTACGTGACCAGCAACATATTTCTGCTTCAAATATTGTGTGTAGTTAACAGTGAGTGGTGGTTTCAGACATTATTTTATTAAAGTGCATTTGTCAGTGCCGCACTCGTACTGACTCTTATTCTGCCTGACAGAAAGAAGCTCACAGCTTACTGAAGGCGGAGCGGTTTGACCAATCAGATGAAAGGGGCGTTTCAGAACCGCCCATGTGTGCAAATGAAATATCGAACCCATAAACTGACTTTTAAACCATAAACGAAAAATGAAAAATCGAGCCAAAATCTCATTTTTCGTTTTTTAAGCTAAACTAAAAAACGAATAAACGAGCTGGTTTTCATTTCTCGTTATTCGATTCCAAACAGGAAATGAAATGATCAAAAAGTACACAGACCAAGTACTTGTTCATTCAACTTTCGACCTATAACCCATGTTGAACTTGCAAATCCTACAATCAAATCTGAGATTTCTCAACGGCAATCGGGTGAAAGAGACAAATTTAACCGTCTAGCCCCATAGACTCCCATTCATTTTGCACTCATGGGCGATCGCCCCCAGTGGAACTCTGGTGGAACTACAACCAAAATTCGGTACAATAGGACTTAAAAGGGAGTGGCCAGGCTCTCCGTAGACGGGCTCTGGTATTGCTATGTATTGCTGGACCCAGATGGTTCAGAGGTGAAAAACATTCCAGGAACAAAAAGCCCTTTCAAAACTACAGCTGTACAAAGAGGCACTCGGGAAGGCTTATCATTGAATAACACTGTTTATAAGCACATTTCAAGACTTTTTAGCCAGTGGTGAGCATATTTAATTTAATGAAAATCGTACAAAGACATATGTATAAAAGACTATTTACATGAATGGGTTTAAATCAAAGTGAATTTTCATTAATTTCATTGTTGTTTGAAGACTGTACCAGGGATTCTTCTAGCGAAGACAATGAAGTGCACGTAAAGTCTCACAGTCCACATTATGAGAGTAAAGCTTACATAAATATTACGTTTAAATGTAACTCATTTTAACACGTGACTTGTGTTTGGTTTTTTTTGTGTTTTTTTTTATACAGATATGGGATGTTCCAGATGAAGCAAGCACACCAAAGAAAGGAAGCACATCAAACAGGTATTAGTTAACAAGACATTATTTGGAGGTTAGGAGTGGAGTTGCTCAAATTAATACATAGTTGTTGTTTTTCAGACCCCCTGATCTCTCTCTGCCTTTTTTGGACCAAGTAAGTTCATAATGTTCATACCTTGCTAAGTTACTTTGTTACAACAAATGAAAAAATGTAATCTGTCTTTATAATGGTCAGTTCTAATGTTATTTTAATAATTGATATATTTCTGACAAATCTAGGAAGCAGGAAAAAAACTGAACAAATATCCAAGAACACACACATGATTGCTTTACAAGTAGCCTAATTACATTTGTATGTCCATTGATGTAAATTCCTGTTAATCTTTGTCTTTTTACAGCAGTTACACACGTCTCTATGCACCAATAATAATCTAAAGTGACTGGAAAGAGTCAGATGAGAGCAGACAACATGTTCAAGAAGAAATGTTCTTAATTCATTTATTAATTACTCCGTCTCAATATCATGTTCCCAAATTTATTGACTATTTTTTTTATTTCATCATTAACTTAATCAAAACCTCTTTATTTATTACAGCACAGATGTATTAACTGCTGCAGATATTGTGCCAGATCTCTCATTGAAGATCATAAAAACGTCTTGCAGCAGATTCAACATGAATAGAGCCAATGTTTGGGATGGAGCAATTCGTGGATTCAAGCATCATACGACCCATTACACAACATGCTTGTTAAATTCACAGATGACAAAGGCACAACTGAAGATGCAGTGGACACAAGTGTTCCCAAATGCGAGTTTCTAACCCTCCTAATGGACTGTTTATGGGCACGGAGAATCTTTGATGGTCCAGAAAATAGGAGATTTCTCACCTTTAACAACACAAGTAAATGATTTACTTACATCTACCTTTTATCTGCCCTGTTCATAATTGTCTTGTTTTATACTAACTGGACAATAACAGTTTACTACAGCTGCCAGAGAAGATGAATACTTCCTTGCTGGGCGGATGATTGCAGTTCCCTTTCAAGGGAACTTCGAGCTGCGTCGAGACGCGGTGGGAACGCTCTGCGTGATTGCGTCGTGAAGCACGTGTATAATCAGTCCAATGGAAAGACGAGACGTCATAGGCGGGTGACGTCATCGACCAGGAAGCTATAAAGCACCCCTGCGACAGACCGCGGCAGCTTTCTGTGCCTTCAGCAAGCGATCTGTGTATTCTGTCCTTGTCATATTTATTGTTGTCTGTCAAGTTGCAATATATATATTTATTATGGCAAAAGAGAGCAAGCAAGTGTTGTGTTGTTCCCTCCCCACGTTATATCACGGGTGGGGACACACACTTCAGCTTTGTGTTGCTTGTTTGGGAGTGGAGCATGCCAACAGTCAGTTCTCGAGGGGGCTGACTGTGAGCATTGCGAGAAGCTGTCCGTGAGGACGCTCCGCTCCCGCCGGCCGTTCTTCGAGGAGGACGGTTCGGTGCGCGCGCCCCGAGGCGCGGGTCCCGCTGCTGCCGAGGCACGGCGTCGACGCGCATCTTGGGGATCGCAAATGGTTCTAACAAACACCTGTTCGATCCACGTGCCTTTTCTCGGGGAGAAGCACGCTCTGCGGTTTCTCCTCCCCGGGATGAGGCACTCATGCTGCGATTTCCAGTTCCGAGGAATTGGTATCGTTAGTGTTTTTGTTTTAATAATAAATAAATAAAAGAAAATAAGGCAGATGTTTATGAGTTTTCAATAAATAAATAAATAAGTCAGCTCATAACTCTGTTGAATAAAGAGGAGCTTATAAAAGGAGGTTTTATATAATGCTGTTGCTAAGTTAAATATTACTGGCCAGCCGAACATATATGAGAGTGAAAGTATAAGGAAAACTCTATATCTCAGCCTCCTCGTCGGGGAGTGCCGTTTTTTCCCTATCTCCACACTGAGGTGTCGAGATCGTGGAATAAACCGGTTTCTGTTTATGTGTTTTATCCCTAAACTTTTACTATAGTAATGTTATGGGTATTAAGTATCATGGTATGACAGTGCCTCGGGTTAAAGAGACGCTTGCGAGCTATCTCTCTCCCGTGTTGGTGTCATAATAACCCCGACGTTACCCACCAGCCACCATAAATAATAGATAAATATTATTAGGCAGCACTGGTAGGTAAAGTATATAAGCATGGATGAATGTGAGGATGTAACAGCACTGACGCTATTCGAGAATTGCGTCGCGCAACAGATAAACTATACCGGGGAGGGACGGTTTCGAGAAATCGTTTCTCCTCGGCGTCCTCTGGGTGGCGACTCTCTGAGGAGGGTCGCAGCGCTGCCAGTTCGGTTGTTTCCTGCTGGTGGCCACGGAGTGTTATATTTATTTATATATATATATATATATATATATAGTTTTTCTGATGTAAAGAAAAATTAAGATAAAATATGTCTTTTCTTCTGGACGCTCCGCTTTCAAAAAAACGAAGAAATAAACTCTTCAGTGGCGTTCCAAAGGTTTCTTCCTCACCGATCTAACGTTCCTGAGACTGCTGGGCGGGAGCAGTCTCAGCATACTTAAGCTCCTCGCAGCATAGAGTGCGGTAAAACAAAGATTCGCCATTCGGGCTCATCCACAATCGATGGGGACCTGGGTGGCGGTCACAGTCTAGCCAGTTAAAGAAAAGAGATATGCAAGATCTGAGGACTGTTTTATCTCTAAAATAGCTAAAAATGGAAGAAGCCCTGACGCCGAGGCTGCAGGCTTCTGAGGGTGGTCCCCTCCGGGGTAGGGACGGTTTTGAGAAATCGTTTCTCCTCGGCGCCCTCTGGGGTGCGACTCTCTGAGGAGGGTCGCAACGCTGGCTGTTCGGTTTTTCTGCCGGTTCGCCGTTTCAGGACACCGAGGTGTCAGCGTCCCCAAACGATCCTCCGAGGAGGGTCGTAGAGCAGTCATTTCGGTTTCCCTGCCGGTTCGCCGTTTCAGGGCGCTGAGGTGCCTGCTTTTTTCCAGCGATCCTCCGAGGAGGGTCGTCGGAACAAAGCTAGTTAGAGGTAGGCAAGATCTGAGGACTGTCGTTATCTCTATTAAAACTTAGACAAGAAGTCCTGACACTGAGGCTATCAGGCTTCTGAAGGTTTCCCCGGGGCAGGGACGGTTTTGAGAAATCGTTTCTCCTCGGCACCCTCTGGGGTGCGACTCTCTGAGGAGGGTCGCAGCGCTGCCAGTTCGGTTGTTCCCTGCCGGTTCTCCGTTCAGGGCACCGAGGTGTCAGTGTCCCCATACGATCCTCCGAGGAGGGGCGTAGAACGGTCAGTTTGGTTGTTCCCTGCCGGTTCGCCGCTTCAGGGCACCAAAGTGACTGTTCAACCAAATCCAGAGGCCAGTCTCGAGAGACTGGTTCTCCTAGTAGAATTTCTGGCAGCGTGGAAACTACTGCCATATATTTCTCAGTGGGTCCTGCACACTTTAGAAAAGGGTTTCAGAATTCAGTTCGGTTCTCGTCCGCACAGATTTCTAGAGGTCCTCCCCACAGTGGTGGACCCCGAGCAGGCTCTGGTTATGGAGCAGGAAGTACTGACACTTCTGCAAAAGGAGCTATAGAAGGGGTTTCTCCTCCCAGCAGACAGTCAGGGTTTTACAGCCGTTACTTCATTGTTCCGAAAGAGGATGAGGGGTTGCGTCCTATTCTAGACCTGCGTCAATTAAACAGCAGGTTTCAGAATCTCAAGTTCAAAGTATGCTATACGCTAAAATGATTGTCACAGATTCAGTCCGAGGACTGGTTTGTCACAATAGACTTGAAGGACGCTTACTTATCTATCCATCCTCATATCACAGGAGGTTCCTGAGGTTTGCTTTCGGGGGCGAAGCATACCAGTATTGGGTTCTTCCCTTCGGCCTAGGTTTATCACCCCGCATCTTTACAAAATGTGTGGATGCAGCTCTGGCTCCTCTGAGACTCCAGGGCATTCGCGTATTATACTTTATCGACGATTGGTTGATTTTAGCTCAGTCCGAGCAGTTGGCGGTTCGGCATCGAGATGTCGTTCTGTCTCACATAAAGAGGTTGGGGTTGTGGCTCAACGCCAAGAAGAGTGTGCTCCTCCCAGCTCAGAGGACCACTTTTCTGGGTGTTTTATGGGATTCGACAATAATGCAAGCACGTCTGTCTCCTGCACGTATTTCTGCGATTCTCACAGCCGTAAAGGGGATAAAACTAGGCCAGTCACTCACTGTGAAACAGTTTCAGAGACTGTTGGGGCTCATGGCAGCTGCGTCCAACGTAATCACTTTTGGCCTTTTGTACATGAGACCTTTGCAGTGGCTCAGGATCAAGGGGTTTTCTCCGAGGGGAAATCCATTTCGCACGATCAAGGTCACGCGGCGATGCCTTCGTGCCTTGGTCATGTGGAAGAAACCTTGGTTCCTCGCCCAGGGCCCAGTGCTGGGGGCTTCTTGTCGACGCGTAACGCTTTCGACGGATGCTTCCCTCACGGGATGGGGGGCGGTCATGAGTGGCCGCTCGGCGAAAGGTCTTTTGCAGGACCATCAACGTTCTTGCCACATAAATCGGCTAGAAATGATGGCGGTATTTCGAGCTCTCAAATACTTCCTGCCAGACCTGAGAGGTCACCATGTGCTTGTCCTTCCGGACAACACACTGATGGTCTCGTATATCAGAGCAGATATCCTGTTGAGGCAGGGGCTGAGGCCCGGGGAATGGGGACTTCACCCCAAGGTGGTGGAGCTCCTTTAGGAGAACTTCGGTCAAAACTCAAGTCTACCTTTCGCATCGTTTATACAACGCATTGCCCATTTGGTTCTCCCTGATGCATCCAGCTCTGCTTGAACTGGATGCAACGTATTAGGTGTGGTTGAGGCTACACCTGTACGCATTTCCCGATATCTTTGCTCCCGGGAGTTACTCTCTTCCGGAGTTATGGATACTATGGGCTCGGCCTCTGAGGGGGCCCAGCTCATAGATTCAGGTCTCTCGACTGAGGTCGTGGAGACCATACTCCAGTCTAGAGCTCCCTCCACGAGAAGACTGAATATGCATTGAAATGGAAACTATTCTCTGCCTGGTGCGGAGAATGCCTTCTGAATCTTGCTATCTGCCCTATGGTACAGTACTTGATTTCTGCAATGAATGTTTCTTTTCTGGGTTATCTCTGAGGAGAGATCCTTATTTCATCTGCTCCGTGGTACTTGAGGCTGAGGCCTGCACGTACTTGGATTTGCACCTGGTATGGTGATAGTCTTTCCTCACCCCTTGCCGGGTTGTATTCCTACTAAATTTGTGGGTCATTTGTGCTGCAGGCCTTCTGTCCTCCACCTTAATACAAGCCAGATCAGGAAGAAATTAATCTGTTTTGCCCTGTCCGGGCTCTTGGATGCTTATGTCCACAGAGCTGCAACCTGTGGCATATATATATAAGAGCAGTTATTTGTCTGCTTCAGGTTACCTAAGATAGGTTGCCCTGCATCTAAACAGATAATGAGCAAGTGAGTAGTTGATCTCACTTGCTTATGAAGCGGCCGGACAGCCTTCACCTTTGGCTGTCCCGGCCCATTCTACCAGGAGTATGGCTGCCTCTAAGGCTTTATTATCAGGAGTTTCACTCTGACATCTGTAATGCGGCAGGCAGGTCCTCACCGCATACATTTGTTAGATTTTATGACTTGGACCTAGGCTCCACTCCAGGGTCTAGGGTGCTTGTTTCCTAGTATGCACATGGTCTTCATACAGAACAGGCATTTGTCATATGGCGTCGTGGGTATAGGGTTCCCACCGCGTCTCGACGCAGCTCGAAGTTCCCTTGAAAGGGAACGTCTCAGGTTACGTATGTAACCCTGGTTCCCTGAGAGGGAACGAGACGCTGCGTCGCCTTGCCATACTCCCTGCATGCCTGTGATCGACTTGCTTCGGCTTTCAGAAGCTGCCGCGGTCTGTCGCAGGGGTGCTTTATAGCTTCCTGGTCGATGACGTCACCCACCTATGACGTCTCGTCTTTCCATTGGACTGATTATACACGTGCTTCACGACGCAATCACGCAGAGCGTTCCCACCGCGTCTCGACGCAGCGTCTCGTTCCCTCTCAGGGAACCAGGGTTACATACGTAACCTGAGACGTTTCTACTGTTCACGGTGGTCCAGGTCCAGGTGGTGGACGATCACCTCACTGGGAGAGTTGGCATTAATGGAACAGTTGAAGATAAAACAGATGAGAAAAAGGCAGCTTTCCTTGAGGTGCACTCAATTTTTATATAAGCTCGTTTTAAGATTTTTAAACAGTTTAAAATATCTGTCCAGATTACAGGCATAATTATGTTATAGCATAAAGTAATTTTGTTAAGTGAGAAACCTTATTAAAGGTGTAAAATCCTAATAGCAAAAATAACATAGCTCTAATTCAACAATATTAATGAAAGCAGTTTACATATGATAATAATAATATAAATTAAGAGTTATTTTTCTGAAAGTTATCATAATGACTAGATGACCAATTTCATCTTTCTGTTAAACACAGGGCCATTTGGACACACCCACGTAATGAAAGTTGGTGGCCCCACATCTACGCCACCTGGACAGACGATGATTGGCTGAAAAACTTCAGAATGGGAAGAGGCAGTTTCAAACTACTGACACTCTCCGGCCCTGGCTGACATGACAGACCACTCAATTCAGACAGGCTGTGCCTATAGAGGCTCGTGTTGCAATTTGTATTTGGAGGTTATCCACAAACCTGGAGTACAGATCCATCTCACAACTGTTTGGTGTTGGGTTATCAACATGTTGCACTATCACCCAAGAGGTTGTGACTGCCATAAATGTGGTAATGAAGCCTCTGTACATAAGCCTCTGCAGCAGAGTTCAGGCAGATAATACAGGGTTTTCATGACAAATGGAGATTCCCTCAGGTGGCAGGTGCGATAGATGGAAGCCATATCAAGATCAGAGCTCCACCTGACAACTCATCTTGTTATTACAATCGGAAGGGAGACTATTCCATCATTCTGCAAGGTGTGGTGGACCATAGAATGAGATTTTGGGACATTAATGTTGGACGACCAGGTAAGATACACGATGTCCGTGTTTTCTCCCTCTCATCATTGTATGAGCGTGGCAGTGCAGGCACTCTTTTACCTCATTGGACTGAAACGTTTGAGGGGGTCGACGTGCCTGTTTTTCTTTTGGGTGATTCGGCTTACCTTCTACTAACTTGGCTCATGAAAGCTTACCCAGAGGGAGGAGCAGTAACACCACAGCAGCTCAACTTCTACCACAGATTGAGCCAAGCCCGTATGACCATTGAGCGTGCCTTTGGGTGCCTCAAAGGACGCTGGCGTTGCCTTCTTAAAGAAAATGAGACCCACATAATTTTTGTAAGCCGCATTGTGTCTGCTTGCTGTGTGCTGCATCATTTCTGTGAGATACAGAAGGAGGAATTTCTGGAGGGAGAAACCGTTGCAGAGGAAGAAGGATCTGTACATGATGAGCAGGGACACGCACAGCAGCAACACGACATTAGAAATGCATTGTGTAGCTACTTCACTACTATATGAATGGCCAACACCAGCAAATACTCTGCATTTAGTATTCACTATGTTAAATAGTTAAGGTGTGTTATCTCCCTTGATGAGTTCATTTTCACTTATTCTTATGTGCTAGTATAGGAACCACCACATACTGAACCAGTTTTGTCTGATTTAAAATGGATGGGATGGGAATACTTTTTAGTTTGAAATACTGTTTTATTTCCTGTTTAATTAGTAACAAATGTAAAGTTGACACATCTGAACAAACATTCTTTTTCTCCATTTCGAAAATAAAATGTTGTAGTAGACAGTCCTGCATCAGCAATGGTGTTTGTGACATCTCAGGAAACGCTGCTTGAATCTCCCACTGTTTATTGAAATACACAATTTCCCTGTGTTACTCATGTCATTTTAATGCAGAAAAAAATATATCACAATGCATGTTGCTATATACACAATGCAGTGTGAGTGAGTGAGTGAGTGAGTGAGTATAACGAAGAGAATATAACATGAAAACAAGCAACAGGTTTATTTAGCTGCTTTTGGTTAATGTGAAGTAAACTGGCTGTCATATTGGCAAGGCAAAGTATACTATCTATGCCTAAAGTTACGCCATAACTTCTGAAACAAGTGGTTGGTATTGGCAAGTGCAAAAACTAAATAAACTCACCGTCAACCTCTGTGTCAGTGCGGTATAGCCCGGTCAACTGTGCTAGCATCAGTAGCATCATTGGAATCTGACGATGGCAATGTTGATTTTGATTTTTTTTTTTTTTTGATTTTTTTTTTTTTTTTAATGCTTTATTTCGAACATAAACATAAAACAAGTAACAAAAGAAAGTAG
The DNA here is from genome assembly GCF_965113295.1 of Leuciscus leuciscus. NCBI lineage: Eukaryota > Metazoa > Chordata > Actinopteri > Cypriniformes > Leuciscidae > Leuciscus > Leuciscus leuciscus. Next base: position 36,400,385 of record NC_138741.1, read on the forward strand.
ACTGAAAATAAAAGACAAACAAACCAAACAATTAATAATAATAATATGAAACCAACATGTCATAAGCTTATTAAAACCTACCCCTTCTCCACTATTCAATAAACAATCAGTTTTCCCTAATAAACATATTTACATAATACCTATCTACAAAAAATAGAAAATAAATAAAATAAGAAAACAAATACATAAATTATTTACAAAAAAACCCCACCCGATTGCTAAATCCCTTCCTCCTCCCTATACCTTGTGAAAACCATGTGTTTGTACTGCTTCTTAAACTGGGTCACGCTTGGACATCGCTTAAGCTCCACACACAAACTGTTCCACAAGCTCACTCCACAAACAGAAACACAAAAACCTTTTATTGTTGTACAATATTTTTTGTATTCAAGTTATTGCGTTTGGAAACAAAGATGAAGTTCTCAAGGTGAACGCATACATTCACTCTAGGGGTCAAACAACTAAACATCAAGTCAGGAATCTTGGTGTGACACTAGAGTCAGACCTTAGTTTCAGTAGTCATGTCAAAGCAATAACTAAATCAGCATACTATCATCTCAAAAATATTGCAAGAATTAGATGCTTTGTTTCCAGACAAGACTTAGAGAAACTTGTGCATGCTTTCATCACCAGCAGGGTGGATTATTGTAATGGACTCCTCACTGGCCTTCCCAAAAAGACCATAAGACAGTTGCAGCTCATACAGAACGCTGCCGCCAGGATTCTGAGCAGAACCAGAGAATATGAACATATCACACCAGTCCTCAGGTCTTTACACTGGCTCCCAGTTAGATTTAGGATTGATTTTAAAGTATTACTACTGGTATATAAGTCATTCAATGGCCTAGGACCTCAATACATTGCAGATATGCTCACTGAATATAAACCCAACAGATCACTCAGATCATTAGGATCATATCAGCTAGAAATACCAAGGGTTCACTCTAAACATGGCGAGTCTGCTTTTAGCTATTATGCCAGCCGCAGCTGGAACCAGCTTCCAGAAGAGATCAGATGTGCTCCTACAGTGGTCACATTCAAATCCAGACTCAAATCACTTCTGTTTAGCTATGCATTTACTGAATGAGCACTGTGCCGCTGTTCGTCCGACTGTACTGTACTGTATTTCATTTTATTTTTCTAAACTGTTTTAATTATTCTTATTTCTTTTAATTATTTTAATTTCTTCTATGTCAGCAGGGCATTTAGCCCGAAACTGTAAATGCCCACTCAGAAGGTGATAATGTGAAAGTGACGTGTATTAATGTGGGTTTGAAAGTAGAACAGTATTTAAATGACGATATTAAAGTTTTCGTCTGAGAAAGAATGTGAACGCAGTGCTAAAGAAAGTGAAAAGAACGTGTGAGTAAATGAGGGAGAAAAGAAAGTTAAAGGAAAGTTGATAGATGGAAATCGTAAGAAGATTGAAGGTCAAAAGATGGTTGAAAGATTTAAGGGAATCCTTTGAAGGAAAGAACTATAATAACATTCTTTTTTATTTTTAAAAGTACTGTATTTTATTTTATTTTTCTAAACTGTTTTAATTATTCTTTTTTCTTTTTATTCTTTTAATTTATTCTATGTAAAGCACTTTGAATTGCCATTGTGTATGAAATGTGCTATACAAATAAACTTGCCTTGCCTGCCTTGCCTACATGATTTGTGCTGTTTGAAAATGAACCAGGTCAATGAATTTTAATGTTTTTGATTTTAAGAAAAGTAAATTTGTGTGCTCTCTGTAACCAGTATTATGTATTATGTATGTTGAACTATCATGGGACTGTAGTGGATTTTTACCCCTAAACCCAACTATTTAGAATAAAACTGTTGCGTCTACTCATCGACACAGAGCGTCTACAAATCGACACTTAATAACTTTTATACTCCAGCTCTTGCGTCTTCAGTCGACAACTGGCCGAGTCTCTTACCCTAACTTACTTGCTTCCCTAAACTGACCTGCTGCACAGCAGAAATTAACAGACAGACAAATGTCCTCTAAATGCTTCAATAACGGCCAGGAGAGTCTTATAGCAGTTCTCAGGGAATCTCTCCCAAGAAGCAAGGCCGGAGGATCTCAGACAAATTCCATTGAGAATCCCACCGTAAAACACATATACAACAGTTTTTATAGAATCGAGAAAACAAATAATGGCGCTTTTCCACTACACAGTACCGACTCGACTCGACTCGACTCGACTCGGCTCTGTTTGGGTTTCCACTGTGTAAAAGTTGTACCTGTACCTGCTTCCAGGTACTTTTTTTCGTACCACCTCCAGCGAGGTTCTAAAGCGAGCTGAGGCGAGCTGAGGCGATACTAAAATGTGACGTGGAAACACAGCAGACTGCTGATTGGTCAGAGAGAATCGTCACTATTCACTGCGTCATCATTGCACGCGCCAGACGGAGTATCCTGAATAAAAAACAGCAAAAACAAAAACAAAAACATCCAAAAACAGCATACACTCGATTTCCTCCATTGTCCTGTGTGTGTGGGTAGCGGGTGTGTCTCGCGCGTCTCACGTAAAAGATTAAGTCACGGCAGTTTCCTGCGGCGTCGCTATGACGACCAGGTACTATTGTGGAGGTACTATCTGCAATGGAAAACGGAGCGAAAAGCGAGCCGAGCCGAGCCGAGTCGAGTCGAGTCGAGCTGGTACTGTGTAGTGGAAAAGCGCCATAAGACTAACATGTCACCTTCAATATGATTGGTTCAAATGCCCCAACCCTTTTCCTCTGTCACTGGCACAAGCAAACTTTGTTTTAATGATGACTTCATTAGTTAATCACAAGATTCTAACAGACTGTCTAGTTTCATTTCCCAAACTATGTTATTTTTACATATACATACGCACACAGTCAAAGACACAAGTTTTCCATTGGTTTCGTACAGTACATCCTGTTCAAATAAGGTTAGATGTTAGAAACATGGTTAGTTTAATATACAGTTTAAAATTTCCACGACAGGACTCAACAACATCGACCGGATCAACGTCAGGTTTTGTCCCAAGTGTTTTGTCGAGGTCATCGTACCAGGGGAACTTGTCTTTCTCCTTACCTGAGCTGCCTGTTTTATTAAGTGCATCCCGCACTTGTATGTACTGCTGGCGAAGTTTCTTTGCTTTAACCCGGCACTGCTCCACAGACCTGTTAAATCCCCTTTCCCTGAGCTGCTTGCTAAACAAAGCGAATATTTCGCTGTTCTTGTGGGTTTTTGACAGTTGGGACCTAATATGGTCATCAGACCAAATATCTATCAGGCTCCGCAACTCCTCACAACTCCAAGTGTGTCCGCGAGCTGCCATGCTTAAAGTGCAAACTGTCAACAAACATTTCTCCTCATCCCATAATGCACAGCGCAGCTGACTACGGCAACTGGTTTAGTCCACCTCTTCGAGGAGGTCTCGGTAGGCTTGTTTGGTCCGCTGTTGGTGCGCACCCGAGTGCGATTGCCGCATTCACACCTGCCCAAACGAACCGCACCAATGGGGAAAACGAACTCTAGTGCGATTCAACTGAACTAAATGAGGCAGGTGTGAAAGCACCCTCAGACGTGAATCATGGCAGAGTCGACGAAGAAAGCGCGGTCGGAAGAGTGCAGAGACGGCTCTGCGTGAGTGGTATTTACGACAGTAATGTTAAACACAAGTACTCTACAGCGACTCTAGGGGTCGATGTTTGACAAAAACGGAAACTGCATAGTGTGCCTTTAACTGCCCTAATGGTGTGAGTGTTCTTTGCATTCATTAAAGGGTAACTCTCGCCAAAATTGAACCTAGGCTCTTTTTGTTAATCTACCCGAGTCAAACTTTCATGTAAAAGCATAAATAGGATGGAAACGCCACTTTTAAGATTGACTGTATTTTCATTTTAGGTCAAAATGCCTTTTGAATGGGAGTGAATGGGGCACTTCTATGATAGCATCAAAATCGCTATTTTTAAAACACTAAGAAGGCTCGACACAACACCAAACTGTGCTGAAGTATCACCAGAGGCTCTACACATGAACTCCAGCATGGTTTGTGGACACAGAGTTTACTAAAAAGAAAGGTTTTGTACGACTCACTTTATCAGTTTTCCGGTGGCTGGAATTTTGTCAGTCAAAAGTAGTCGATCTCCGAATATATATTTATAAACATGTCACAGAAAAAAACATTACTGGTGTGCATCTTGTGACAAAACAATTGCACTGACATATTTTAAAGGTGCAATGTGTGTTTTTTCTGAGGATCTAACGGCAGAAATGCAAAATAAGATCCATAACTATGTTTTCAGTGGTGTATAAAGACCTTACTTAATGAACCGTTATGTTTGTATTAACTTAGAATGAGTCATTTATATCTACATAACCACGGCCACCCCTTTCAATGAAGGTCGACATATTGTGACGTCATGTTTCTACCGTAGCCGACAGCGAACAAACAGCGCTACAGATCGCGTTTCGTCACTAACTCGATTGACAAACAGCAGAAAAAGACGCAGCAGCAGAGTTTCATGAAAATGAATGTGACTGACCACAGTTATTCTATCGGACAAGAGCCGAAGGAGGGTAAATCTGACTCGAAGAAGAGAAAATATGACGAATCAAGAAAAAGAAGGGAGAAAAAGAAGCAAAAATCATTTCCCTCTACCTCTCCCTCTTCTAGTTACCTCATAGTCAGGTTGTCCCTGACTCTGCAAACGTGGAAAAAACCATGCTGTCTGAACGACGCCACGGACATCGTAACGTTAGCTATTTACCCTTACCTAGCTGCTTTGATGCTCTTATCCATAATTAGCTCTTATCTTTTACTAACTAGCATGGAAAAAAAAGCTGTGCTAAACTCATTGAATAAAAGACAAACACAATGATGAACAAGTAAAAATAACAATCGCAATAACATGTGGTTTAACTGAACAATGAAGTAAATATAATTTAAAATAATATAAAGAAACCTCATGGCTTGACTTGATACTCTCTGCAGACTCCGACGACAACATCTTTTTATCATAAGTCGGCCACCATAGCTTCTCATTTGAGTTTGAAAAGACAGGGAGCGGGCGTCAGTGAATGGCTGTTTGCAATTCGCAATGATCACCACTAGATGCTGCTAAAAATCACACACTGCACCTTTAAGATACGTTCTCATTTAAAACAGCTCAAACATGCATTTTAGTCTAGGACTAGCCTTGTCTGTGAAGCCGGGTATAAATTTAATGGGCTATTTTCTTATAACGTGTTTTAATTGAAAATTAGATTCAAACTAAATTAAAATTCTGCAAGAAAAGGTATATTAAATAAAACCCCTAAATATCATGACTGTGTGGACTATTACACCTTTGTTTTCCTGAAGTATGACCACCAGCTTTCAATTCGTTGGTTTGTGGTTGAGGAGTCACACTGTACATATGGCCTGAAGCCCCTGCAAGGTCATCATCTGTGTGTGACTGATCCCAGAACAGTGGATTGCAGCCATATTTCCATTTTCAGTGCCACAGTCTGTGCGAAGAAGCTTTGGTATGACTCCAAATTGAGTGGCACACTGTAGGTAATAAGCAGCTATAATGTCTGGGTTGTTATTGCTAGCGCCACAGTCACTTTGCGTGAGTAACATCTGTTACGAACTCTTATGATCTAAGGTCAGAAGAGGTAACTTTGAGGTCATGATAACATTTGGTGTGATTGGGGTGGCAAGAGACAACACGTAATGAAGTGATGTGAAAGAAAGATGATTTATTATACATAAGTGAAATAATTCACAATAATAACTTTAGGTGCCAAGGCAGACTTAACGCATACTTACCAAGTTCAACTTCTTCAGCCAAAAACTGGACATTAGAGCCACACGAGCTGCAAAAGGCTGTAATAGTTCTCAAATAGTAGACAAAACATGCCAGCATAGGAAGACAACGGTTGACATGATAACAGTTCAGCTAACGTTAACTATCAGTGGGTGTTCATGAAACAAGAGCAGAGAAAAATTGTCTAAATCAAAATTAATGTATCTATCTTCTGCTCGTTTCATGAATCAATACATTAAGATTATCAGGATATCAAAACATTCAGTGAAAATATTTTGTTAATTTAAAAATCAATTACACATTAAAGGAGAACTCTGTAACTCTAGCGAACTCTAGTCACTTCTTCGCTGATTTTCCCTTTTGTTGTCGCATGTTTTCCCCACGAGCTCCCCCTACAGCTGTGGGGGGGTGTGTATATTTCACAACACAGTCGTAAAAAACTCATTTGCGGCGGCCTCCTCCCCCTCTCTACCGCTGCTCATGTGCGTTTGTTTTGATCGGAGCAAGCCAACTGTATCGCGTGGAGCTATGTCTACCGAGGTGGGTAATCTGGTAATACATCATACATGCGTGTGTGTTTATGTCGAATTGCCGTAAAGCAATTTGTGTTTCACGCTCGTTCTCGTTCTAGTTCTCGCTTATCACGAGACTTCCAATTTCTAACTTGCCGGGACGGTGGTGTTGCAAGTTGCAAGGTTGGTTTTCCACCTGGGAACGCTGGGGGGAGCGGGGAAAGTCACCAATATCACCAGAACAGGTTGTTTAACCATCCAAATGATTTCTAGACAGTTTTATTAAGTTAAAAAAGTTACCAAGTTCTCCTTTAAGATCACATCACTTACACAGAGAATCTCTTATCGTGTCTCGACTCCCGAGGAAATATCGGCTTTTCAGTGCCGACACTGACCCCTAGTGGTCGGGAGCATTTCCGTTGTGTTGCGGCTATTTCGTTGTGTTGTGAATGTATGTTTGCTTTTTAAATTTCGTTGTGTTGTACACTACTGGGCCACCGTACATTACAGTTTCATAATTGACTTAAGATATGTAGGCTTCTTATACCATAGAGGATAAATTAAGTTTTTAAAGACCAGGCTGTAAACTCTGGGCATTTCAGGAAGGCCAGCATTATAGATCCAGGGTACCCCACATTCTGCAATCCAGTCACCAAAAGAGGCCTTCAATATTAGATCACCATTTAATTTTTCATCAGGTTAAATATATAGGTGATAATAGGCTACCTGTTACAACTCTAACTTCACTTCATTATCTTGCAAGACTATTCAACTGCCTTTCCTGTCCACACATCAACAAATATAAAGCCGAATGAAGGGCTTTAATGCCTAGGCCTCCATGAATCCGGTGACCAAGCAATGAGTTTTCTTCATGTGTAAAACCGGTTCTGGTTTAAGGCTGATTGGTTGTAGGCAAAAAAAATAAAAAATCTGGCCTTTTTTTCCTTTAAAAATTCCAAGGGCTGACAGTCTCGATCAATGCCTGATGGAAACAAAATTAAATTGCATATTTTTTTACTCGTAAACAAAGGACAGATGAGAATGCTAGGCAGTTTGCCTTGGCACTTCATGAATTGAGCAGTCGGTTGGAGAATAGGCACCACTAGGGGGAATATCTTACGGGACTAACTTATTTTAGGGCTCTGTGATGCAGGATTGCGTAGGGAACTTTGGGGTATGGTTAGAGCGGCACCAGATTGTTCTGTTGGGGAGGAAAGGCAACCGTACAGTTAAAACCAGCCCCAGATACAACAACATTGGTTGAGGAGAGCAAACAGGACGTCTTCTTGCAGTTAAAATGAGAAATAAAGGAAATAATGGCCGGAATGATTAAAGTTTGTGAAGGAGTGCAGAACTTACAGCCAAGCAGTGATAATGCAGTGATAATGCAGGGATAAAATACCAAACTTTTTCACACGAGTTTGTGTTTCCGGTCTCCAGCATTCGTATACATATTAATGGAAGTCAATGGAACAAAAAGTGTAGTGTGACTGCCCCTTCCAGCTTCGTACTTTTTATTATTAAAGTATAGGTCAATTTTGTATTTATTTTTTAAAGGACATTATTAACCGGTATTTTTTTCTAATCAAACAGTTTTCGGAACGTTAATGTTACAGAAGGAACGCATGAACAGAAACTAGGGTGACCACCATCAAACAAACCAAATGTGGGACGATTATAAGTTTGTGTGGGACAATGTGGGACATGTTACCGACACTAAAACATAACCTGAAACTGTTATATAGCCTAATGTTTATCTAAATTAAAACATTTGTATTCTGCCTTTCAGCTGACAAAAATTCTTTGTTCTTTAGTCCAGAAAACACCATTACACAACAATGTAACATAACATGTCTTTATTTTACATGTCATTTTTTGTGGTTTACAAATTGGTTTATGGCTTTGATATTTAGTTCGCACATGTGGGCGGAGCTGAAACGGCCCTTTCATCTGATTGGTCAAACCGCTTCGTCGGAAGCTGCTGTGTGCTCTTCCTAATTAAGTATTATTCCAAGTATAATTTCTACAAACTGAGCTCATAACTCATAGGACTGATTAATAACAAGTGTATTTAAAAAAAAAAAAAACATACCTAATGTAACTCTCGTATGCAAAATGTATTTGCATTTGTTATAATTTATATCTAATTTAATTTCTTTTTTTCGTTCATGGAGATAGCATGGACAATGTGCCATGTTTTAGTGGAAGATTGCTGCCATCTACTGGAAAGCAAACACATTTAAAATTAAAATAACATGACATTTGAAGGACAGCCACTAGATGGCAGCAGCGCATCACTCACTGGCTCGTTTGCCATTTCCATTGTTTCCATCATATTGTAGGTATTCATCTTCATCAAGTTTTCATTTAGATTTGTGTTTAGACATTATAAAATCATTATTATAACAATAAAAAAAATCTTTAGTCATCTGAAGTATCATTGTTTTTTACAATACAGTCAAACCTGAACATGGTGTTGTGTGTGTGTAGGCCTATATGTGTGTGTTTTTGTATTCGTTCTGCATTGTGGATGTTTTATGGTGTAACCCCTTCATTTCTGTGTCTGCTCCGCATTGTAGCTGATTTATTTTTGGGACAAAATATGTAACAGAGAGCAATCCTATGGATGACTTTTGGGGGTGGGGTTGTTTGTGTTTTGGGTGAGCATTCCCCAATGTGGATGTGTTAACTTGGTGTCGCTCTCAAATCATGTTCAGTTTTGGTTGCATGCATTGTTGTGAAAATAAAAAACATTTTGCACATTACATTTTCAATTGTATTGACTGACTCACACATCTGCCTGCAGACACCCAGCTGTGCAGATTCATTTATAGATTTAACAACATTTAACGGTTAACCCAAGCCAATGGTGACCAATCACGCTTCTGGAGGACCAATGTCCTGCAGTTTAGCTCCAGCCTATTCCAACACAATTCATCAGGAACAAAAGCTGTAACTGGGGTGGTAGCCTTATATACAGTATATATATAACATCCCAGTGACGGCTTTTGTACCCTTTGTTTCTGAGAGTGTATAGCCTGTATATTTCTAGTAATCCTGAAGACTTGCTTAGCTGGTTCAGATGTGTTTATTGGGTTGAAGCTAAACTTTGCAGGACAGGACACCCCTGACATAGGCCCTTTACATTAATTGAATGTGATTTATCAACACCTAGTACATCTTAAAATATAGAGTTCATGACAAATGAAAACAACATAAAGAAAGTATTTTAGTTGTTAGAAAATACTACCAGAGCTTTGATGGACAAACATTATATGCATAAAACAGTGGGAATAAATAATACCTTGAAAGAAATTAGCAAATCTCAGAGAAACATCAAACAATTGAGCATGTAACAATAATAACTTAAAAAGTGCTGTCTTATATTTTACAGTGTTAAAAGGCTTGGTTTTAAATTGTATTACATATGATAAAATCTGTTAAATGTAATTTGTAGATTAATGTATTCGGTTAATTACTTAAAGCATCATGATCCAGTTAATTTAGAATTATTTGTTTAACACTGATTTTAATTTGAACCACTGCAGAAACTCTCCTCAGATCACAATTCATTAATTGCTATTTTTGTATTATAGGCCTTAAATTGAAATATGAATAGGAACTGTACTGTTAACGTTATAGGCTAGAATACACTAAATTACTGGTTATTAAAAAAATGTTGTTAATAGTTTACTTTGGATTAGAAATGCAATCCAACTGTTACTCTCAAACCCTGATAATTTTGTCAGGTATTCAGTATCCTACAAGTTCAACTGATTCAATTATCTTTTTTTATCTCATTCTATTTGTGTGAACTGAGTCCTCAACGCTTACAGTCATACTGTTACATTTCTATCTATTTTCACAATTATTTATTCAGGTGTCTCTCTCTCTCTCTCTCTCTCACACACACACACACACACACACACACACACACACACACACACACACACACACACACACACACACACACACACACACACACACACACAGAGAGAGAGAGAGAGAGAGAGAGAGAGAGAGACACAAAGGTTAGACATGTTATCATGGTCATGTATATTATGTTATTTTTGATGCTCATACAGTAATTATAGCCTAGAGTAAAAAAAAATTTGCCTACATTTTAAGTTTAGAGATACTGAACTTTTTTCATTTATCGAAGGGACATATAGGACCTCAAAAATCATAGGTTGCTCTAGAGTCTATAGAAATAATAACACCAAACTCCATGTCAGCATATTGTAGCCTATGGCTTGCGATCTCTCAAGTGTCGTACATTAGAAGCGAAGCATCGCAGCAGCACTAATTGTGTTCCCAGCAACATATTTCTGCATCAAATGTCAGCGAGTGGTGCAAAAGCTTATTAAAGTGGGATTTGAGTGTGCCGTACGGACTCTTATTCTGGCTGTACTGAAGACGAAGCGGTTTGACCAATCAGATGAAAGGGCCGTTTCAGCTCCGCCCACATGTGCGAACTAAATATCAAAGCCATAAACTGATTTGTAAACAACAAACGAAAAATTAGAAATCGAGCCGAAATCTCATTTTCCGTTTATTAAACTAAACGAATAAACGATCCGTCTTTTCATTTCTAGTTATTCCATTCCAAATGAAATGATCAGATGATACACGGACCATTAACCCTCTACTGCATGAATTTTGATGACACATGATAAAAATTATTTCACATCATTTCCTGGCTCATTTGGGAACATTTTATTGATTTATTGATTTATTGCAGTGGTGTAAAGCACGCCGCCACTGGACTCTGGAGTGACCAATCACGCTTCTCTGACTGGCAATCCAATGGACGAGTCTGGGTTTGGCAGGAAAACGGTACTTGCCTGACTGCATTGTGCCAAGTGTAAAGTTTTGTAGAGGGGGGATTATGGTGTGGGGTTGTTTGGTGGAGGGGGGGTTATGGTGTGGGGTTGTTTGGTGGAGGGGGGGGTTATGGTGTGGGGTTGTTTGGTGGAGGGGGGATTATGGTGTGGGGTTGTTTTTCAGGGGTTGGGCTTTGCCCCTTAGGTCCAGTGAAAGGAACTCCTAATGCTTTAGCATACCAAGACAATTTGGACAATTTCATGCTCCCAACTTTGTGGGAACAGTTTGTAGATGGCCCCTTTCTGTTCTAACATGACTGTGGATGCTGCACATTAGTGTCACTTTGGTGACTTTGGGTGTTCCTGTGCACCCAGGAACCCTACATCTTCCCTACTTGTAACACATTATTTGCCATTGTGAGGTATTGTCCAAGACATCCTTGAAAAGTACCCCTTATCGCATAACGTTGCCCTGAGGCAACAAAAAGAAAAACTGAATTTGTGAACATGCAAAATAAAAATAAATTCACAAAACCTGCCAAAAGGCTTCTCTACAACTTCATACACACACACATATTTTTTTATGTACAGTTCATGTCATTTTAAATATGATTACTAAAGCAAATAATCTTGCTTTCATCTCACACCATGTGCTCCTGTGACCATGTGTCAGAAAAGGACGTCCCGCCTTCAAATGGTGCTTGATAGTGACTCCCAAACCTTATTGGACTGTTCTTTGATACTTTTTCAAACATTCTAATTGGTTGCAATCATTTAAAGAAAAATGTACTGAACACAGGGCTTAAGAAAACTTTCCGTTGCCTGGGGGCAACGCTATGCAGTAGAGGGTTAAGAATATATTAAACCAAAAACTTCCAAAGGATGTTAATTAAAACAACCACAGAAGGGCATAAATTCTGTAGAATTTTAATTTTACTTTACCGAATTATCCAATTGTTTTCTGACAGGGAACACATGGAACCGCTCCACATTTTGATTGACAGCCGTCACAACCTTCTAGTGACCGTGTTTACTCCTTTCTTTTCAACCATTGGATAGGATTTAGAAAACGGCTGTTGTATTTGTACTTCTGATGAAGCGCTGTTAAATATAGGGGGAAAACTACGCCGGAAAAAGAATAAATAAAATGCTTTCTTAAAAAGGCAAAATAACGCATGCACGTTTTCTACATATGATAATTAAAAACCAACAGACTGATGAAAAAGCGGGACATTTTCTCAATATGCGACGTGCGGGACAAGGGGTGAAAATGCTGTGCGGTGCAACGCAAAGCGGGACGCGTGGTCACCCTAACAGAAACGTTAAAATACGTCTAAAAATATTACAATATTTTTCGGTCTTAAGCCCTGGTTCAAATGTTTACCTCATTGCCTTGTCTGAATAAGACATTTCTCCTAAACAATAATAAGCGTAAAAAATTACGCTGCTTAACTGCAGGTTAACTTACCATATGCAGTGAAAAACGATTTAACAATATGTAATTTACTGTAAAAAACAGATTCTGGTGTCTTATTTTGCATTGCATGTTGTTTAGTTAATGTTTAGTGCATGATTTCAGTGGTATGTCTTCTACTCTGATGGGTTTAGGGTTTGTGTGTGGGATACTGTCTACTGTATGTGTTTATTAGCTCATGGAAAGATATTACTCAGTATGTCATCTTCAATATAAAGTAGAGATCTGTCTTCGGGATCTCTGGAATGTTTTATTTTAATGTTTTGTTTTATGTTTAGTTTAATGTTTATTTAAGGTTTATTTATAAAAAGGAGCAAGGAAAGTCTTGAGCTGAGACTCGGGGTGAGGATACAGTGTCATTGCAGGGAGTCTTCAGGATCCTCTGATCCCGCTTTGTGCTTCTTTTAATCTTACAGTTCAAAATACAATCCGGCCTCTACTTCATAAATGCCAGAGGAGAACTGGCCCCCGACTGAGCCTGGGTTCTCCCAAGGTTTTTTTTCTCCATTAGGTCACTTGATGGAGTTTTTCGGTTCCTTGCCACTGTTGCCTTTGGCTTGCTCAGTTGGGGATATTTTGGGGATATTTAATTTTATTTTATCAATCAATAAATTCCACTTGAAACAAACCTTGTTGTATTATTTTGATTTAATACTGTGAAGCTGCTTTGATACAATCTGTATTGTGAAAAGCGCTATACAAATATACTTGACTTGACTTCTTGTGTTGAAAGAGAGATAAAGTAGACAAAAACAGGAGAAATTATACAGTAGCAGTATATAACACAGTTGTTGTATTTAATATGATTCCCCATTTAGCCTATATGATTTATGTTTTGAAACTGCTTGCCTTTTTTAAACTTGAAGAAGGAGATCTTGTACTTCTAAAAGACAATCAGAGCCCTCGTAACAAGTGGCCTATGGCTCTTGTGTCCCAAGTATTTAAAGCACTGATGGGAGAGTACGCAAGGTTCAGTTGAAAGTTACTAAAAATGGATCTGGAAAGGAAGTAAAGGATCTCAGACCAATTACAGAGGTTGTTCTTCTGTTCCCTAAGGAAAATTAAGACTTAAATGAGACATCCTTAGGATGTCTGGCGGGGAGTGTTCTGCTTCTAGTTTAAATGTCACTCAACAATGTATGGTTTTGTATAGTTGTTTTAGTTATGGCGCCCCCTGTGGGAAATATAAGTGATTCAACTTATAAATTATAACTATTAACAAACAATACAAAAAATATTAAGTTGAACATATTTGTCAGTGAAATCATTCCTATATTTATCTGTAATATAAATACGATACTAAAATTGTTATTTATACAGAGATATAATAACATAATTATTATATCATATAATAACATATAGGCTAATAACATATAATATCATAATATCATAATATAATAATATAATATCATAATATCATAATAACATATAATATCATATAATAACATAATATAATAACATATTTATACAGAGATATTCAGTTTTTTGAAGAATTTGCATTAAACTGAATGACAAAAACTTCTACTTCAGCTTATATTGACGGCCATCAACTGGCCACCTATATTAAACAATGAGCTTGACCAGCAAAGTTAATCACAATTATTCACAACATCTACTTATTTTTCAAAAAATCTAACAATATAGGCTAAGTGTGTTGTGGCATTTCACTGAATGACATGCGTTTGTTACTCAGGTACACCCAAAAAGGGTCAAATTTGACAAGCTATAATAAATGATCTGGGGGTATTTTGAGCTGAAATGTCACAGACACATTCTGGGGACACCATCGATTTATATTACATCTTGTGAAAAGGGGCATAATATGTCACCTTTAAAGTAGACTTTACTTTTGTAAATTTAATTTGATGCTGTAGACTTGGAATTAAGCCTTTTCCCCGTTATTATTTGATTCACGGGACTGGACACCAGTTATCTTGCTAAGAAAAATATTTATTCTTATATGTCAGGAGAGAAACTCTGAGAAGATGTTATATTCATGCCAGGTCTATGCGTTTGCGTGTTTCTCTGCCGTAGTTCAGTAAGATTGAGCTTAAATACACAACTGAACGACTTTCCACTTCCTTGTCAGGGAGAAAAAACATATTGTTTAAAGATAGAACGTATATGCTAATGCTTACACATGATACAATCCCCTTTCCACATTAAGAAACTATTTCTCAGTGTATATTAGTGGTATACAAATGCTACATTTGCATCAGTCGAAACATTCAAGAGCAAAACCAAGTGTAGACATCTGAAGTATCATCATCACTGGAACTCTCTGCTAAGTGAACATTGCATTTTACTCGTACCTTTAAGCAGAATACATAATCCTCCCAGCTACCCTCCTTGTGTCTAAAATATGTTCCTTAAACACTTGTGTCCATGCAATCTATAGTCTAACTCGTGCATTTTACACTTGATAATACAACTGATTATGAATATTAATAAAGAATAATACAGATACATAATATTAAATAATGAAATTTTATTCAAAGATGAAATTTTAGTCTTCAGATGCAGACACAAAATGGTGACATATCGTCTTTGACCCATATTGTTATTTATACAGTATATACAGATTGGTCATAAATGAGGCGCTATATAAATACATTTAAATTTAATTTAATTTAAAAGAAGCAAATGTGTCTGTGATGACTTGATGACTTCTTTCCAGTCTTGCAGTCTCTCATGTTCTTGCTCAGACGTGGACAGGCTCTGAGTTTCTGTCAGGTTGGTGTTGGACTTCAGGCTTCGGGTCAAGTCTCGAGCTCAGAGCTCTCAGCAAGTATGTTATTTCCTATCCAATACAAAGATGATATGAACAAGTCATTTCATTTATTATACAGGAAAATTGAAAAGCAACACTTTAGTTACAATAAACGGGCCTGACTCAGTTTAAAAACTGGTTTACAGCAGGTTCCTGTTCTGCAGCAACATAAAACAATGATCACAGTTTCAGCACATTTATACAGGACATTATTATTGACTAGACCGATACAAACAAATAAAACATTAAATACGAAAAAACAATACATGAACAATTAGTGTGTGCAAGTATGACTATCGAGAAGAAACAGTTTATATGACTTTTTGAAATATGTGATGGATGATAATGTTCGAATGTGATCGGGAATGTCATTCCAAATTTTAGCATAAATATAGAAAAAGGATTTCTGGCCGTAGTTGTTTTTGTATGGGGGAACTGGAATGAGTGCCTGTGAGACTGACCTAGTGAAACGTAGTGGTCTCACATTGTGTGTTGGCAGAAGAACTGTAAGTGCTGGTGAAGAGCTATTTTGAATCTGAAAATAAAATGCAATAGCACGACTGTTTACGTAGTTCTGGTAAGTCAAAGCATTTGTGCGTGTGAGCGACTGCAATGATGAGAACACTTTGGAAGGTTACTGTGGATCTTAAGTGCTCGGTAGTATAGTCGTGCTATTGGTTCAGTAATGTCTTTAGTGGTTAGCGACCAGATTGGAAGACAGTAGGACATTGTTGAGAACACAATGGCATGTAGGGAGGTTTCAGAGACCGAAAAGGAAAGATATGATCTAATCTTGTTAAACACATAGAGTTTCTGATTCAACTTTTTTGTTCATTTAAAAATGTGTTCCCGATATGTAAGGTGTGAATCAAGTTGCACACCAAGGTAGTTGTAGGTCTTTGTGACGAAAAGATCTTGATTTGCAAAAGTAATAAAATCAGTAAAAGAAAGACTTTTCTGGGTGAATGAAAATACATACATTCAGTTTTCTTTACATTGATGGTCAGATGGTTCTCTTTCAACCAATCATGTAAGAGGTGAAGATCAGATGATAGTTTGGAATTTATGACATTAGGATTTGCATCAGAGAGAAAAATCACAGTATCATCAGCGTACAGTAAGCATTTTGAGTGTTTACACACTCGAGGGAAATCATTGATGTATAAAAGAAAAAGTATAAGGGTCCAAGAACGCTGCCTTGTGGAACACCCATGTCACAAACTAAAGGTTGGGATATGGCATGATTAATTTTGACTGTCTGCAACCTGTTCGTCAAATAAGAAGAGAGCATTTCTATCACAGATGGAGACAGTTCAAATGAGTGAAGTTTGTTTAGCAAGATCTGGTGGTTCACTGTGTCGAAGGCTTTACGGAAATCAATAAAAATAGCTCCAGTAATGTGACCTTTGTTAAGAGCGTCACGTAATTGTTCAGTGAAAAGTAATAACGCCGACATGGTTGATCTCTTATCACGAAAACCGTGTTGACAGTCACTGAGCCAGTTATTAGTTTCAAGGTAAAACCTTAGCTGGTTATGCAAGACTTTTTCCAGCAACTTGGACATTGCTGGAAGTATTGCAATAGGTCTGTAATTTGAAACTGTCATGATTCTGCCCTCGTGTCCTTGATTTTCTCTAGTCTTGAGGCAGGATCATGACAGACCCGTGTTTTGTGTGTGCAAGCACATGGTCTTTTGTTTGGGCCATGTGCTTGTGTTGTCTCGTTACTTAACCCCGCCCCCTTGTTATCCTCGTTTTGTCATTATTGCTTTACCTGTGTCACCTGTTATGTTATCATTAGTCTCCCTATTTAATCCCCTTGTGTTTGCTGTCCTGTGCTGGTTCATTATCTTACCTTGTGAGTATCCTTTCAAGAGTATTGTCTAGACTAGAGAAAGTGCTGATTCTGTATGTGCTGTTGGTTTATTGTCTAGTTATCTGTCAAGTCTTAGTTAGTGGTGGGCAGATCGAGGCTTCGTGAAGCAATGAAACAGTTGAACCAAATGGGCCATATTGTTTCGAGGCTTCGAATCAATCCGACACCCGTCTCAACGGTGACACCTAGTGGTCACTAGTGATGGCCAAATGAAGCGTTTCGAAGCATTATTGCTTTCTGATACAATTGTGTCGAAAATGGTTCATTACTCGAAGCTTCATTCAGATATAAATTGCAGCACCATCTCCTGGTGAAGTAAATGTAATGCAACAAAGCTGACAACCATAAAATGCAAGTTGGCTTATATGTTAACGCCCCGTTTATTACGTGTTTACCGAGGCGATCAAAGCTGAAACAGTGTTAGTGCTGTGAAACTCATTTATGTAGGTGAATTTTACAGATACTGATGAATTTCATGTGTTCACCTTGATAATAAAACATTAAGCATGATGCGTGTGTGTAATTATTTCTTTACACAAGTACAGAAGATAAGACCAGCTTAAAAAAAAGTTGGAAACCATCACAGAAATTCTAATGGTTTCTATTAAAATACCAATAGGAACCATTGCCTTTTACCATTTAAACCACTACAGATTTTTTTTTTTTTTTTTTTTGTACTGTGTTTGGGACCTATTCCATTAGGATTTAATGCCCCCACCAATAGAACCCAACACATATCAGTAGAGACCCACAGAGACCACTATAATTCCCATTACAACCAATAAAAAGCCCATGAAAACCAAGAATTTCTGTAATGGTTTCTATAGGTTTTTTTTGGCAGGGCAGTATCATGTGTGAAAGCTTTATCTTGTTTGGCTGTGGGAAGCAGAACTCTATAACTTGTTAACTGGTGGGACTGATATTTCTGTTTGTTGAAAAGGATGTGCTTGTGTAACTGGTTGTACTTGTAAAATGTAGCAGAGGGTTTTTGAAGTGTCTGTCTTTGATGCATGTTTTTATGTAACATATCTTCATATGTTCTCTCATTAATAATAATAATAATAAAAAATGTGGCAGAGGGTGTGCTTTGGGTACATGCAAAATGCTTAGACAAAGTGTTCATTAAATGGTATGGTTTTTATTCAGAAATATTATTTTCTCCACAGTCTTTGGTGAAAGGCGATTTCTTTTTTTTAAACAATTTCACCAGCTTTAGAGAATATCCTCTCGCATGGAACAGATGATGCAGGAGTACACAAAAACAGTTTAGACAGTATATTTATATCACATTTCATACACAGAAATTCACAGAAATGAGAAAACAATCTAAGAGAAAAAAAGCCCTTAAAATCTCAAATAATAAAAATGAATGAGAATTTAAAATAACAATTGAAAGAAAATCATTTGGTTTAAAATGTGTTTAACAACATTCACACAGAAATAAAACTGGCTTAAGTTAAAATTGTTAAAATTGCAGTCAGTGTGAAGCAGCACAGTGCTCATTCAGTAAATGCAGAGTTAAACAGATGTGTGCAGATGTTAGCACATATGATGTAAAAACAATCCATTGTACTGTAGTGCTCCATATCATTCACTACATTTGTAAAAATATTCGTATGCAGAAATGTCAATGAACAAACCTTAATCGGGGAAATAAGTTTAAAGTGTTCCCAAACTTGGGAACGACTTCTCTTTCTCGCTGGCTCCATCAAAACACTGAAATAAATTCAATCCACTCTCCTCAACAATAACGCCAATCCAAACACCGACTACTACAACCCACGGTGTTGCCATGGTTTGGCTTCACTTTTATAAGAAATACAGCCGCCAGGTTTCAAACCTGTCAACACTGTATTCGTCTGTCAAAGCAGTCAGGTGGTTCACTACAGGAGTGAAGCAGTGGGCTTGTTCGACTTCATACAGCTCTGCGCAGAACGATCGGCGGCTGACTTGAAGCAGTGCATGCCGGTTAGAAATTTTGTCCGACTTGATACAGCGCCGACGCCACGTGACTGTGACGTATGCCATCAAAGTACCGCGAGAGCGATTCGAGAGTAGCCGGAGAACTCAGCCAGCGCAGCTTCTGAAGAGCGACTGCACAGGTTCTGATGACGACACAACTGATCCACGATTGGCTGGATTCACTGACAACACCGATGACGTGCATTTCAAGTTTATTGCGATGACTTCAGTTTCAGAAATTCTCATATGGACTTTTAAAACAGTTCAATAAGTTTTTATGTCGTCTTCATCTTATAAATCATATTTATTGAATATTGTTTTACTGTATTTACTTTATTGTTAATATAGAGTTTGTGTATGTTTATTTTGCATGACTTTCTTTTTTACAGACCTTTTACAGTATTCAGCAGCATAACCTATTCAAATGAGCATTTTTAATAACTAAAATGTTAATCTTAAAAACATACAATCTAATGTGGTGATAAATGTATGCTCCTATACAAATGATACATAATACATTATGTTCCTCCATTTGTTTGGTTTCTTCATATTCTCTAGTTTATTTTGCTGTGTTTATGCTTCACCTGCATGTGGTTAGCAAACTGCTAACAACTTGCTGTAACTTCAACTTAACAACTGGACAACATTCTGTTCACTTTCAAAGAGTTGGTCTAAATCACAATATAAATCCAACAGAATTGTGCTTTTCTGTATATGAAAATGAATGGTGTTATGTTTAAAAAGTTAAAAAGAGCTCAGCTGGAGGGTACTGTAAATCTTGTTGCTGAAACCTTCTTAAAAAACATACCCACCAGGGAATTTTTTTATAGGTTACTTTTATCATTTTGAATTAGCAGAAACACCCATGTCATACTGCTGAAGTATATATCCAATATGTTATCTTGTTTTGGAAGACACCCTTCCAAAACACCACTTATACACACATCTTAAAAGTGTGTTAATACCATGGTTAATACATAAAGTTACTTAATCACTAAATCATGAAAACAATGGAAATCACTGATAAAAATGTTGAGCCAAAACTGAAAGTGGACTTAAAATGGTAATTGCAATTGTTGCTAACTATTAGTAATAATGAATGGAACAGGTGTTGGCTATGGTCCCATGGTTCCTTAGGATATATAAAGAACCTGCATTGCCCTGTGTAACACTCAACAAAATGGACAACGTAACCATTAATGTGTTAGACAGCAAAGGCAATGTTGTCATGCTAACGGTTTCCAAGGACATCGCTGAAAGGATGCAAAATGGTAAGTAAACTTCATGACTGTGAAATAATTACAAGTCACCAATGTTTTGTGCAAGTGTTTTATTTATCATTTATTCCCCCAGATCAAATGTTCCTTTCTTCTGTCATGGAGAAAGTATCAGCTGTTGAAACAAAAGGTACACATTTACTTAATGAACAAGAATATACAGGAAATAATTCTTGAGTGACACTGACCACATCTACAATCTTGTCTCCAAACAGCTCTCCTCAGTGGCCCAGCTTGTGCTGCAAAGCTCCTCCAACCTCCTATTCCATGTCCCACTACCTCCACTAGGTCGCCGGTACCCCTAAACCTCAGTTTTGTGAAACCACCATCCACCAGCCAGTGCCCCATTACTACCACTAGGCCCCCTGTACCACCTCCACCATCCACCAGCCAGTGCCCCATTACTACCACTAGGCCCCCTGTACCACCTCCACCATCCACCAGCCAGTGCCCCATTACTACCACTAGGCCCCCTGTACCACCTCCACCATCCACCAGCCAGTGCCCCATTACTACCACTAGGCCCCCTGTACCACCTCCACCATCCACCAGCCAGTGCCCCATTACTACCACTAGGCCCCCTGTACTACTTACCTCCACTGTCAAGGACCCACCACCTGCCACTCTGCAACCTGGTGCAGTGTGTGGAAACCCTTCAGCATCCATTCAACCTTCATCCCCTTCCTTCCAGTCAGACAGGCATGAATCTCAAGGTATTGCATCAAACACTGTAAGGAAGATAAATGGCAATACTGTTGTTAAATTACATCATTTTCTTTGTTAATCTATTTCTCTCCTTATCCCCTCCATTTTACAGAAATAACACATACAATGACACTATTTCTACTGGACCTTACAAAAACTCATCAGCAACTTTATTTTCGGAACAAAATGGCATTCTATAAAAAAATACAAAACTTATTCTCACAAAAGGGCTACAACTTGTCAAGTGAGAAAATTCAAAAAAAGCTAGCAAACATGTTAACTACTTATAAGAGAGTGAAAGACAGGCGCCGTGCAACTGGGGAAGGGAAGATCACCTGGGAGTACTATACAGTAAGTTGAAGACTGCTTTACTTTGTTTCTGAAATAACATTGTCATGTCTTACAAGACTGAAACATTGGTCATTTTCATTTTACATCCACCCCCACCAGCTAATGGATGAGTTATTTGGGTCATCGGGGATCGGTACTGCACCACCTGGCACCATTCATTCCACACCTCTGGGTTTGGAAGAGACCTCTTCCACAAGCAGGCCCACAACGTCTTCTCTTCAAGACCAACCGGTAGTTGCTAGTATGGATGAACAGCCAGGAACTGCTACCATACAAAATGCAAACATCACAAGAAGGCAAAGACGACCACAACCCTTACAATTTCTGGAGGCTTATGAAGAGCATGCAGAGAGAAGGACTGCTGTGCTTGAGTCCCTGGTAAGGCCAGATCTGGAGAGATGGCGGCGACTTAAGGAGAGGCGGAGAAGGTCCTTCGAAAAAAAGATGGTGACCAGCTTGGGAACAATTGTGGAGGAGCTAAAAAAAATGGGGAAAAGACAAGAGCAAATTATGCATCTATTACAGAACCCACATGAACCCCAATAAAGTTATAATCTAAAGATGTTATCTCTTTTGATTTACACCTTTCCCCAAATGTCCTGTTTTTATTTTTTTATTTTTTTATTTCCCAAATAACAATGTCTAATGACAAACTAATTTTGTTCAATAAAACAAATTTCTTTATTTCAACACAAAATTTGTTTGTTTTATCATTTGTTTAATATTTCTGAACATTCAAATCTTTACTTTTCATCTTTTGTTTTGTATGCTAAGTATACACATACAAGTTAGATCTGGCCACAAATCTGGTCTCTATAATGACATGCATTAGTGTTGTGGGGTTGCTGGGGGTATGGTTCATCTTCAACACCATCATCTACCACAACAACTTGATCACTGGGCTCTAAACAAAGATTATGCAAAATGCAGCAGGCTGAGACTGCTGAGCTGATATTAGAAATGCTTCTCATTTGCAGGTAATGGAGCCTCCTAAACTTAGATTTTAGAATGCCAAATGCATGCTCAATGACCACGCGAGCTGCATTGAGCTTTCTGTTAAAATATCTTTGCCTAGCAGACAAGTGGCCATTGTCTCTATAAGGCCTCATAAGTTGAGGCAACAAAGGGTAGGCAGAATCCCCAATTATGTGCATTCCCTGTGGAACAAGTGAATGAGGATCTTCTTCAAGAACCCGACAAACTTCTGTAAAGCGAAATGCTCTGGCATCATGCCAACTCCCAGGGTGACCCACACTAATGTGACAGAAGCGCCGCTGACTGTCACAAAACCCAGTTAAATTTACAGAATAAAACTGTTTCCTATTCATGTATGCTAGGGGATTATCACAATGGGGTCTCATTATAGGAATGTGACACCCATCTACTGCACATACAGTGTTGGGGAAACCTGCTGTGTCAAACCCTAACTTTGACATCTCCAGCCTTTGACCTCTGGGCCAGGATATGTGGTGGGCCATGTATGTGTTAATATTGTAACAAAACTCATGGAGATGCTTGGCAAGAGTGGATTTTGACATGTTAAATCTATCTGCCACCCCACGATATGACTCCTGATTCGCCAATGTCCAAAGGCAGGCAAGAACACTGTTCGTGAGTGGCAGTTTGGTCTGTTGTAAATTCATATAAACAGGACCAAGGGTAGTGATGACATCCTGCAAAGGTAGAAAAATAGGTTATCAAGACAACATGCTAACACTTATAATAGTTCAATGAATTTTATATTAACCAGTCCAGTACAAACCTCCACTTGTTCTTTGGAAAGCCTGAAAAGACCTCTAAATTCTGAGGGACTGTAGAGAGGGACAAAATCCTCCACAAAATTGTCTATTTTTGGAACCATTCTATATAAGAACAAGAGGAATTGTACTCACTATACAGTACATGTAGCCTAACTGAACACACATGCAACGTTAGTCAAACATTTATTATCAGTGCTTTATGTTGAATAGGGATTTTAATTAAATAATTAGTCTATACAGAAGTGTTAAAATTTGAGTAAAACTCAATTATTTACTTGTCAGAATGAGTCATTCTCTCTATTTAAACCAAAATAATAACAATTATTGTTAAAAGGCAAGCAACAAGAGCTATTGATTACAAAAACCACCCATTACATCAGTAATACACTGCAAAGACTTTAGACTTTCGATACAGTATTTTTATTCAACATATCATTTTCAGATTCTAGGTATAGGATAACTTTAAAACTAAATTGATAATGTGTCTATAATTTGTTTAAAAATATACTTTTTGCATTTAACCTTTACTCACCTTCGTTGCTCATTGTGCTCAATGTATTGCAAAAATAATGGATTTTCTATTGCTTCCAGCTCGTCTGCGATAAAGTAAGCAAACGCCACGTGATCTGCCATGACTGACGTAATTGCAGCAAACTACGGGAGCCACAACGTGTCCGGCTTCATATCTCCGTTTGCAGCTCCTCCCCGCCTGCACGCGGCTACTCTCGCCGATCGGTTACATCCAGCCGCAGCCGATGTCGAACACACCTAGTGTGTTTGCTTCAGACGTCATTTTCACGTGACTAGTGACGTAATGATACAAGCTCCGAAGCAGTGGTTTATGAGGAGTGGATAGTGCCACGGATAACTTACCGAAGTCGACAGTCGTGTACTTTTACGTGACAGAAGGGGTACGCCGCACCACAGACGCGTGACACCAACGCGTGACTCCAACGTCGCACCACAGCACGCCGCACCACAGACGCGTGACACCAACGTGTGACTCCAACGTCGCATCACAATAAAATAATATCTATTTTTCCCCCTAGCTTTTCTTATCTTTCCTTTGTTATCTTTCTAATCAATCATTCTTTTCTTGTATTCTGATGACATTGAAAATATCACTGATACAAATTTTGTATTGTATACAAAGTTGTGTATGTCATTAATGTCATCTCTGAATGGTTTACAAACATAGTATTTTTTTTTTTTAATAATTCACTCACTTTCTACTGGATATGAGGACTATTATACACCATCAAAGTCACAACTTTTTGCACAATTATTAACAACAACTTTAAAGTTGAACAGATAAATTCATTAATTGTAATCTATAAACATAATATTCTGGAATGTGTCATTCTGAGTTTTTACTTTTGAAGGTGGTAATAATTTTAATTTACACAGTTGACCATAATGGGCGAATACACAATATGAAACTATTCACGATATTGTTTACAGGAGAAGGTGACAAGAAAGTATTTTAATAGCCTATATTATTTACAAGAAATCAACAATGAAAAAATATAAGACAGGGAAATAGTCTTTTAGTCACAAAATGCAAAACAATGTAGGTTCATGTTCAAATGTTCAAAACTAGGGCTGTCAGTGTCGACTATTTTATTTATATATTTTTTGGTCATAAAGATAGATCTGAAGTGAACAATAGCCTTTATGACTTAAATACATATTACAAATGAGGCAATATAATTGGTTCAAATAAAGTAGGGTATTAAAAGTAATTAATTATTTTATTTTATTTAACAACACTATTAAAATACATGAAGAAATATATAAACAATGAACATATGTATATTATGTACAAATGCCAACAGAGGGCGCAAGAGGGCTGACGATAATTGTTACACTTTACATCAAGAGCAGTACGGTGACGCATAGCTGCTGCCACATACATATTATTTTTTCCCCTCAATTATGTTGTAATAACGAGATCTTGTGTCGTTTTAACGTCATCTTTTGTCGTAATAACGTGATCTTATGTCGTTAAAACGACATATTTTTCTCGTAATAACGAGATGTCGTTAAAAACGACATCTTTTTTTTTGCCTTTATAAGGACATGTGTAGTCATGTACAAAATATGCCTTTATCCACATAAAATTGACAGCCTATAGCGCCTTTATCACACTTCTACGTTCAAAAAGCTTAAGCAAATAGTAACAGCCCCCAATCAGGCAAAATTATTCAATGAGGCCCTTTTTTAAAATATATTTTATATAGGCCTATAAGTTTTTTTTTATTATTATATATTATATATAGCCTAAGATTTATTTTTGTTAATAGGCTATATCTTCATTACCTAGAGATATAATTAAACAAAAAGTAGTCAAAACACATCTAACAGAACGTAGCCTAAGTTGTTTATTTTTTACAACATTGTGTTCTTATTTTGTTTAATTAACGAAATGTCAATCTTCATCTTTATAACAGAAGATACAATACAAAAATCTTCAAGATACAGCCATATAGGCTACAATCTTCACATGTATAACGGATTATCACCTTATAAACAGTCCTTTGTGTGGTGGAATAATCAATGCTATATAGAAATATATGGTTACCGGTAGTATAATTTAAACTTTATTTTATTATTTTATTTGTTCATTAACTAATTATGCTAACTCAACTAATTTAATGTAAAGAGCTGGATACTAATTACTAATTAAATAATGTCAAATATTAAATGTAGGCTATCGATTAGAGTTGCCATAGACTGAAGGATTTTTCTAAACTAGTAGTAATTTATTTAAGCAATTAGGACTAATCTCACGTTTAAATTCAATCCTGGGTGTATGGCTATTCCGCGCTCAAGCGCATAAAACTTGCCGCAAAGCACCGGCAAAAGTAGGCTAATGATATAATAAATGTGTCTGAAAAAAATAATGAAGCATTTTAATTGTTTATTAATGACTAGTCTTTTCTAAATCAGTGTAGGCTGCCTGCAAACATAATCTACATCCCGCTGTAATTTAGCCTCTAGAGATGCGCCTTTCATACGGACAGGATCACATAATCAGATGGTATACCGTAGGCTATTTGCTTTCGATTGGATTTTTTTTCGTTGGTGGATAACATTTTTAATTTTTTTATAAACTTTATATAGATAGTTATATTTCTCATGTCTGTGAGGCTTGTCTATACACTGTTTTTCGGTTCATTTTTGAGACGCGCTCGAATTCACAGAGATCATGAAAGCGCGCCCTGTTCGTTTTATTTTATTTTACAAAAGCACAACGTTTTCTTGTTGTTGAGAGTTTACACAAATAAAAGTAGTTGCGACTGATGTATTATTCTTTTCTGTATGACCAGAAATGATGGAGTATTTAAGTTGTTTCCACTGTTGATAGGAAAATGCGAGTGATGGCACCGGCGCGTCCATGTCATGCAGTGCGCGCTCCACACTCCGCGCTCCACACTCCGCACAAACACGATATGCGCTTAATAATAGCGAACATTTATCTAGGTTAACGTTAGAGCGAGCGGCCATGCCAGACTGATAAGTCTTCTTCATGTTTAACAAATCAAATTCTGTTTTATTTTATTGCGCCAGTTTGAAAAGGATCGACGACTGAAACACTTAAGCCGCCTTTCCACTGCGCACGACATTCGCATTCGATTGTCGCATTTCACCCCCTGGTGTCAGTCGCAAGGAACTTTGAAATTGGTCGTGAAGCAACCGTTACCCTCGGCTATTCACAATGGTAAAATTAATGATTTTAATGAATATAATGCATGCATGAATATATCCACACAAAACGAATGACCCTCAATACATCTAATATAAAAAACAGTCGATTTTATAGAGCTAATCAATATAAATATTGATTTAATAATGATACAAATATTTTTTCAGCCATTATTATTAATAACCGTAATTTTGCAGGAATAGCGTTTACAATAAAGTATTAAAATATTGGCAATTCTAGCTTCGCGCTCATAGTTTTGATTAGAATACATCACATCCGGTCGACCGGTCGCATACGGTCTAGCCGCAGAAGTTCAGATATTTCAACGCATCCGAAGCTCAAATCGGATCCGAAATTTCCGCATACGCATATGATCGGAACTCCCCGCAGCTCCCGTACGACTCTCCATTGGAAATGAATGACTTCCGGTCCGACGGCTGTCGTTTGTCGTTTGCAGTGGAAAGGCGGCTTTAGCAGCCTATACAGATAAACGCCCAACGCTGGTGTTTTTCTTTAAACAAATTCGTTTAGTCTTTAAAATAAATATTGTTTGTGGGCTAATTAATGCCACAATCATTTGTTTATTTTATTGGCTACTTTTATTTTTCATTTTTGTTTTGCATTGAATACCATTTAAAGGATTTGCTGTGCACCGCAATGCCATCCTCCCATAGAAAGCCACGTTAAGAGCCACCTTTATTT
>NC_138741.1:36428279-36433279 GCF_965113295.1 Leuciscus leuciscus
TAAAGCTGTCACAAAGAACCGGCAAAAGTAATGATTTTAATATGTCAAATATGGAGACATTTTAATTGTTTATTAATAAACAAGTGTTTTCTGTGTCGACTGCAAAGATGAAGTTGACGATGCGTCGCGATCTTCTCAGAACGCGCCAGAGAGAAATGCACATTTCATAAGCAGAAAGCAGTCTGTTTTCCTTCGTTTTGAATTGTTCTGTTTAAAAGTAGACATTTCAAGCTTTCTATATATTTCTCAGGTCTGTGAGGCAAGTAGCCTACCTTACGCTGAGTTTCGGTTCATTTATGAGACAAGAGTCCAGTTCACTCGCCCGCGCCTCCGTGTCATGATTATCTATTTTCTACTATATTTACTTCTTATTTATTAAATCCAGATGAAACATTGATTAAAATTAAGATTCAATTAATAAAAAAACGAAATTCACTTTAAAGAAAGGCTTTGTGCTTTCTGTTTGAGGTCTCTGTGAAAGTCGCTTTCAGAGCAGTCATGTCCGTAATGGAGAACTGAGCCCGTAACATTTTTTTTTTTTTTTTTTACACACATAAATGCGAACACGAAAAATTAAATAAAAATAATATTTTATGTTCTGTGGAGGCCGATCTTTATTCATCCGGTGGGTATATATCTTTTGGTTTGCACAGTGTAATTTATAGCCTAGAATTACTAAAAAATATTTTGCCATTTAAAAGTTAAAGATTGTTTGTGTCACGTCACATGTGTATTTCCCTCATATTAAATATAAAACGCATGTGTAGACTGATATTTTTCTAATGTCTTGACTCCTTTCAGACGTTTCAAAATATTGGTATTAAATGCATTTTCTGAGAATTTATATTTCAAGTTTTGACTGCAAATGTCACGTCCATAACACTGGAATCGCCCAATTTTAACGAATTTACTAGTTTAACTAGTTTTTATGGTGTATGTCTACGTATTTTATTATGTTAACTTAAATTGCTTTAAACAGGTTATCGAAGCCCTCGCCCCGCGGCAAATATCCAGATACTTACATAATTGTGATGAATTTAATCCTTTGCAAGTTGTCATTTTGCAGTGTAAGATTACCGTTAACACCTTTAAATATTACATAAATGTATTATGTATTTTTTATTAAACTTAGTGAGTATATAAATCAGCATCAAATCAGCATCAAAGAGTAATTCTTGAAAAAATCTGCACAGTAATTTGATAAAATCTAAACATGTTAATAAAAACAAATTACTATTAGTAGGCTACTCTTATAAAATTCAATCAGGCAATCATACATTTCACAATTTTATATTTATATACAGTATGAATGTCAAGAATTCAGAAGTGTAGGCTATATACACTCACCTAAAGGATTATTAGGAACACCATACTAATACTGTGTTTGACCCCCTTTCGCCTTCAGAACTGCCTTAATTCTACGTGGCATTGATTCAACAAGGTGCTGAAAGTATTCTTTAGAAATGTTGGCCCATATTGATAGGATAGCATCTTGCAGTTGATGGAGATTTGTGGGATGCACATCCAGGGCACGAAGCTCCCGTTCCACCACATCCCAAAGATGCTCTATTGAGTTGAGATCTGGTGACTGTGGGGGCCATTTTAGTACAGTGAACTCATTGTCATGTTCAAGAAACCAATTTGAAATGATTCGAGCTTTGTGACATGGTGCATTATCCTGCTGGAAGTAGCCATCAGAGGATGGGTACATGGTGGTCATAAAGGGATGGACAATGGTCAGAAACAATGCTCAGGTAGGCCGTGGCATTTAAACGATGCCCAATTGGCACTAAGGGGCCTAAAGTGTGCCAAGAAAACATCCCCCACACCATTACACCACCACCACCAGCCTGCACAGTGGTAACAAGGCATGATGGATCCATGTTCTCATTCTGTTTACGCCAAATTCTGACTCTACCATCTGAATGTCTCAACAGAAATCGAGACTCATCAGACCAGGCAACATTTTTCCAGTCTTCAACTGTCCAATTTTGGTGAGCTCGTGCAAATTGTGGCCTCTTTTTCCTATTTGTAGTGGAGATGAGTGGTACCCGGTGGGGTCTTCTGCTGTTGTAGCCCTTCCGCCTCAAGGTTGTGCGTGTTGTGGCTTCACAAATGCTTTGCTGCATACCTCGGTTGTAACGAGTGGTTATTTCAGTCAAAGTTGCTCTTCTATCAGCTTGAATCAGTCGGCCCATTCTCCTCTGACCTCTAGCATCAACAAGGCATTTTCGCCCACAGGACTGCCGCATACTGGATGTTTTTCCCTTTTCACACCATTCTCTGTAAACCCTAGAAATGGTTGTGCGTGAAAATCCCAGTAACTGAGCAGATTGTGAAATACTCAGACCGGCCCGTCTGGCACCAACAACCATGCCACGCTCAAAATTGCTTAAATCACCTTTCTTTCCCATTCTGACATTCAGTTTGGAGTTCAGGAGATTGTCTTGACCAGGACCACACCCCTAAATGCATTGAATCAACTGCCATGTGATTGGTTGATTAGATCATTGCATTAATGAGAAATTGAACAGGTGTTCCTAATAATCCTTTAGGTGAGTGTATTAATATAGGCTACAATTAAATTATTGTGCAGGCTAGGTATAAAAAATATGTGCCTTTAAAAATCTTTCAGTGCACAAAACCATGATAATATGAAACGCTTCAAAACAGAGCGCACAAAGCGCGTATATGTGCATCGCGGGTGCAGAATGATGTGCTCAAAGCAACATGGAGTCACAGTGTGCAGCGCTGCACAGCAGCACAAGTGCGCATTTAAAAGTTCACTGCACAAAGCGAAGAATGTCGAGCGCGGAAATCCTAGAGTACGTTATATCTGTCCAACAGTTTATTGATCATTTGTTTCTTCACAGTTTTAAATTAGTTATTGTGAGTTTGATGCCGATTTATAGTCCCTGTGATATGTGTGATCTAACAGGCACACGCGAGTCGGTTAACAACAGCAACAAACGTAAAATACAAATACACAAAATAAAGTTATTTTATGCAAATCCAAATTGGAGAGAGTTTTACCGTGCATCCTGCTGTAACCGGACGAGGCGCGCGCGCTGTTTGAATACTGAATGGAGAATGATTGACAGCGCAGAGGGAAAACGAGTTTCCGTAAACTTTAATTTAATGATGTAAATAGACTTCTGTACCTCACATTAAGCTATGGAATGGCTTCAGATGACTTTGTGAAATTATAATCAGACCCTCTCTGACCCAAGTCACCCAAACTGACATGAAGAAAGCGCGAGGCGCCGAAAAGCTCGCTGTTTGCATCCCTGTTTAAAGCTTTGCCGGGTAAACATTTCTTTGGCATTCTGTTCTGACATGATGCACTTTTTCTAAGCGTGAACTGAAGTGCGCGCGCACTGTCAAACAGCGCCAAACTGGATTTTTGTTGGGTCAGACCCATCTGATATTGAAGGGGGGCTGATAACGCGAGATCAACATGGAGCTAAATGAAAAAAAAATAGCACCAAACAAGCCACTTTGAAATGTTGCTGTTTTCATGAATATAAAAGTTGGGTGACCCTCCCCTAAAAAGTTGGATGACCCTCCCCTCAACAAAAAATAAAAAGACATGACCCTCCCCTATTTTCCTCCGGTGGCCCCTTCCATAAATACCGAACGGTCCCTAATTAATCAAAATCAATTGACACGAAGTCGCACAACAACAACAACAACAACAAAAAACTATCCAGTGATGAAATGTTTTCTGTGTTGGCAAATCTTGTGCGATATCCTAAACTGCTGAGATAAAGACAGCGCGTGCCGTAGACTACACGTCCGATTCGCGAACTAATGATTCCTTTGAACCGATTCAATTTAATGAATGGTTTAAACAACTGACCTGTCCAACACTGAACTCACGAGACGTCTGAATTGGTGTATTAAAAAATCTGTAACACTTTACAATAATGTTCTATTTATTAAACTATTTAACTACATTAGTTAACATTTACTATTAGTAAACTGCACTTCCACAACATTGTTAATTTCAACATTTAGGCTATAGCCTACATTATTGAAATCAAAAGTTGTACAGTATTTGTTAACATAGTTAATGCACTGTGAAGTAACATTACCAAACAATGAACAGCTGTATTTTTATAAACTAAGATAAACAAATATTAATAAATACAGTAACAAAAGTATTGCTCATGGTAAGTTCATGTTAGTTATTAGATACATTAACTAATGTTAACAATTCAAACCATATCCTAAAGTTACAAACAAATAATTTACTCTAATTTAAATAATACTCTGATGTTTAAATCATTTAAAATGAGAATGTAAGTGTGCTTACCCCATTTTTGTTTATAAGAAAAAAATAGATTAGATTTCATATCGCAATATATATCGCAGAAAAATTAAATATCGCAATGTCATTTTTTCCCAATATCGTGCAGCCCTATGGTACATGCACTTTTGTAAGTTGATTGCACTGAAATGTGTGTTGGCAGTGCCTGTACACAACCATCATAAAATGATAAAAATCCATCCAGTGTTTTTTTTTTTATCTTCTTATGTTTTCCCGTCTCATATCAAGCCGTTCGACCATGTGACGTCACACGGTTTATTAACCTTTATATTAATCTTTGCAAATCGCTAGCACGCTTCACGATGAATGCAGCTGTTTACACTCAGGGTACATTACGGCATGTTTTTTATGTACGACGTTCTCTATATAATTCATAATCCCACGTTTATAATGAACAACGCGTTATTGGTTATTGTGTTATTGTGTTACGGTGTACACACAGAACAGAGGGATGGGGTGAGCAAAGCTCATTATCATTTAAAGACACATGCACTTAAACGGCGTGCTGAAAACAGAGCTGTTTTTGACCAGGTAAAATTAGTGTTTTCTTACAATACTAATGAGAATTTTTAATTAAAGTATATTACAAACTTTTAATTTAGACCCTAAAGAATCATATTAGCTTGTACAAAAATGGCATTATATGACCCCTTTAATAAAGTAAAAAACA